>NC_079202.1:20870292-21134413 GCF_026745355.1 Beta vulgaris subsp. vulgaris
TAAGTTGTTTGCTGTTATCATAACTCGGCCACGCTTGTACTTGGATATGCTGAGAAATTTCTCTTTCTCTCCAGTCACATGATTGGAGTAACTAGAATCGATGATCTAATCATTTTTGTAATTGATCATCTTGTCATTGATTACGACAAGTACAACTTCCTCTGGCTCTGTGCTGCTGGGTGACACTACCTCCATGTCGAAGATTTGTTCCTCTTCAACTACGTAGGATAGTTATGCATCCGACTCGAATTCAATTAGAGATGGTTGTGTAGCCCAACCTCGGATCGTTGTGACAAGTCTACTATATCCAGGCTTTAATCCTACGCATCCTCGTCTCCGTGATGGGATTTTCAGAATCTAACTTTGTGATTTTCTCACACAAAGTTTTAACTTTGGTGAAATACAGGTTCACTGTCATTTTGTTCTGCTGGATCACCAACAACTCATTCTCGAGAAGCTAAACTTGAGCATCGTTCTTCTTAAAGAACAAAGCTGCAAGGGTGTCCCACGCCTCCTTGGGTGTCTTTGCATCCTTTATGCGGTATAGCAACTCGTTCTCGACGGTTGTTGCTAGCACGTACATGACTCTTCCGGCCCTAAACTTCCACTTCTTTAACTCTTATGAATCGGTTGGTATTGTAACTTTACTACCACCAACTATACCAAAAGATCTTGTCCCAACAAATATAATTGCATATTTGTGCTCCACGTACTATAATTTCCATTGTCGAGTTTCTTTATATTACTAAATGAACTAGCAATATCCGTCATTTGTGACTTGGTGTTACCCCGCAACACACAACTAAGCTTGGTTCCCGACCAACAAGCTTCACAGTCCAGTACGGGGCACTAATAGAAAATAACCTCGCAATATAGTCCCCGGCTGTTAAGATAACCAAAAATATTTTTGACTATATCGTTGCGATAATATTGGTCCCCAGCCGATATTTGCTAAAGAATGGCCCTGAAAATTTTACGGAAATGGCTCTTGATACCAATTGTAGGATATTTTGGGGTAATTATGTGGAAAGATTAACAATGTGAGAGAATAAGTAAAATAGCTTACGCTCTTATCGCATTAAAAAAAATAATATTACAACTTAACAATCAAGTGTTTTATTTTTCTTTCGTACGACTTGAAGCCAACACTCAAAGTTGGCTTGGGATACACTAACAATGCACACATCTCACCTATTTATACTAGCAAAACCTACTATGCATATGGAGGCTTTCACATTGCATAATAATTGCTAGGCATATTTTTCCACAAAGGTATGCTATAACTAATAGTAGAAGGTAGTATTAGGACGGTATATTTTTTACTCTTGCATTGAAGTATTGCTAGTAAAATTTTGACCCATACATCCCATCTAGAAGCTAGGAGGGGGAGTATTTGTGAATTTTAACAAAGGTTGCGCCTGCGATATACGGTTAGTTTTTAATTGGTAAAATTGATAAGGAGGAATATTGAACGGGAAATTTTACAAATCAAACTAGTCCATCTTAATTATTGCAACGCTACTTGGGAGTGGAGAATTTAAATTCGTAAAAACTGAAAATTCTCACTACGTGGAAGCAAGGTAATAATGATTCTGGCTTAATTGTGAACAATTCGGGATCGGCTCGGTCAAAACGTGGCTCATGATAGCTCGACTCGGATTCGAGCTCAGCTCGAAGGCTCGTGAACGGGCTCGATTATACTTTTATATAGAAAATAACATATTTACATATATACATAAATACATTAACCTAGATATCACACAATAATAAGTTAATAGTTCTATTGTTTAAAAGAAAACCTATAAGACTCAAATATTAAAAAAGGGAAAACAAAGTCAAGCTTGTTCGTGAACAGTTCGAGATCAGCTCATTTAACATTTGATAAAGCTGGGCTTGAACAAAGTTCTGTTTGTTATGCTTCGAGCTCGAGTTGAGCTCGAATAAACTTAAACGTACACAAGTCGAGCAAACCACAGTTCGGGATCAACTCGACCCATAAGCATCCCTAGAAGCAACAATGAAATTATCATTCCATAGATGGAGGAAGCTTTGACAAAGACTTTATAAGAAGTAATAAACCCAATGTTGGTAAGGTGGGGCAAAAACAAATTTCATTTAGATTTGCTTTATTGGCTGGAAAACATTTTAAGTAAATCATATTCTTTGGCGATAAATATTTTTTCAAAAATGAAATTAACACGTGTGAGATTTCATCCCTATAACACTCCATATACCTTATTTCATTTTGAGTTAGCCTAAATTTCCGAGATTATAATATCTCAATTGTTATTCTCATCGACCAATAAGACAATATCATAGGCAAACAATATATAGTACTAGCTGGGGTACCTCATTAGAAATATGTCATGTCATTTCATAATCCATCAGACAATCACTATTACAAAGAGAACGATTGAACAGTTCCCTGATGCAGTCCTATTGTATAGGGAAATATACTTTTAGTCCAACATTCGTTGAACATTTGTTTTGCATTCCGATACATGTCCTTAAGTACGGTATTATATTATCAAGGGATACGTTTCCCACGGAACTAGAGCTGTCAATTCAGTTACTCGAATCGGGTTCAGAACGGGTCATCTCAGGTTTCAGGTCATGTTAGGTCCGGTCGTGTCAGGTCATTAAATCAAACAGGTTGGATGCAGGTCGGGAACGGTCATAATTCGGTCAGGTTTGTCTCGGATAATTTCTTCTTTCGAGTTCGGTTGGGTTTGGCGCGGTCAATTTCGGGACATGTCATATTTCGTGATAATGTGGTGTCGGGTCGGTTTTATAGCAGGTTTGTAGCAGGTGCTTTCAGGTTCAGGTCATGCATGGGTCGGATACTTATCAAGTGAAGACAATATCGGTTTGGGTCAGGTTCGAGTCGGGTTTAGGTTGGTAGTTATCGGGTTATACCATACTTGGTTTCAGGTCACTTTCGGGTCGCTTCGAGTAAAGAACACGTCATGAATTTTGTGTGGCGTTGCTTCAAATTTGTATCATTATTTAAGATTTCATTGAAAATCAATGCTTGAATAGTTCATCTAGCTATATGCCTTTTTATAGTAGTGTTAGTTTATGATATGTGTTACTATGTCGTGAAATCAATGACAAGTCGAGTTATCAACAATCAATAAGTCGGGTAAAATCGGGTAATATGTAGAACCAAGTCAAGTAAAATAATGTACCGGGTCACAACAGGTCTAGTAAAATCAGGTAACGGGTCGCAACAGGTCGGTTTAATGACAAGTTACGTCGAGTTATAATCAGTTTCAGGTCCTAATCGGGTCAGGTGTCGAATCGGGTTCATATCGTTGTCAGGTCGGGTCATTTCAGTTATCGGTCTTTTTTGGGCGGGTATCAGTTCAGGTTCAGGTCATAGAGTATCGGGTCAAGAGCAGGTATCAGTTATTATCAGGTCAGGTTCAAGTCAGGTTTTAGGTGACTTGTTTTTGCCAAAATTTCAGGTGCAAGTCAGTTACAGGTCATTACAGGTTCAGGTCGGGTTATCAGATCAGGTCATTTTTTGACAGCTTTACACGGAACCATGTCTCTCAGTACCTAATCTTTATCATAAACCTTCCCATTGTCATTAAAATTCATATACAAATCATTCTTCGTCATTATGAAATGTTTCATCATTTGCCTCATAAGATGAATTGTTCTTGTAGTGGACCATAAATCCCGCTGTAAATCCAATTTTGTTATATATATGAATGCTCATGCATTTTCTTAAATAAGTTAATTTATATTACTCTATCCCACAATTTCATGGTATGGATCACAAGTAAATTTATCCTCCAATTATAATCTGAGTAATAGTTTTCTGCATCTCCTTTTTTTATAAGTAAAATTTCATTGCTTCAAACATTTTACACCTAAGCCTTAAACAAGTCAACGAACAAACTAGGTTGAACCCTCAACAAGAAAAGGCAACACCAAATGCAATTACATCAAACACTAGTTAACAATCCCATTTTAAGACCAATAAACCAATTATTAGAATCCTTCCTACTTATCTTCTTATGCAATATTAATTCCATTCTAAACCTAACCATATTTTTTATATGTTTCACACTACTACTTATACTAGGAGTACATTGCATCAAGTCGATCTTATTCCTGGCTTGCCATACATAATACACTATTGCAGCTACTCCAGCAGACCCGCCATGCTTTTTGAACTTCGAATTGTTGTTATTATAGAAGAGTTAAGAAGAAATTATATTTGATTGATTATGTTCAACACATATATATAGTATTGCAAGAGAGCTATTATTTACAGTAAGCTATGACTAAGGAAGATCAAATCCCTACAATTAAGCATTAAATATTTATAGGTATAAAATTGATTGTAATTCCTACAATCATGTAAGCTATTAGTTAATCCTTATGACGCCCCCTCAAAATGGGTGGCCAATATGACAGCCCGATTTTGCTGTCCAATTAGTGAAGGTGGTGAGTAGTAACGGATTGGTGAGGGCGTCGGCTAGCTGATCGTTAGTAGAGATGTAAGAGACACGCAACTAACCACATTATACATTCTCCCTAACAAAGTGATAATCCAAGGCAAGATGTTCCATTTTCGAGTGAAAAACCGGATTAACACTTACGTATGTAGCTCCAACATTGTCACAATAGATGACTGGTCCAAGTGTAAGGTTTTATTGTAGCTCTTAGAATAAGCTGTCTACCCAAAGAAGTTCAGCCATAGCATTGGCTACGGCTCAGTATTCAGCCTTGGTAGAAGATCGTGCCCTTGTTTTTTGTTTCTTTGATGTCCACGATATTGGGTTCTTGCCAAGATAAACAATATATGTTGTGGTTGAGATATAATAATCTTTGTCATGTGCCCAATCAGCATCAGAATAAGCATGAAGAGTAAGAGGAGAATCTTTGTGGATAATGAGACCAATACTAGATGTACCATTAAGATATCGAAGTAGACGATGGAGGGATTGCATGTGCTCCTCTTTTGGATGTTACATGTATTGTGCAAGCTTGTTCACTAAGAGAGAGACGTCAAGCCTGGTGAGGCTTAAGTATTGCAGGCTACCAACTAAGTTTCGATACTCCGTGGGATCATCAAGAGGTTTCCCTTCAATAGTCAATGGTGGATGGGTAGCAAGGGGTGTGGCAACAAGCTTAGCAATTTCCATATTAGCTTTGCACATAAGATCATTTATGTAGCGTGTCTGACTCAAGAAAAGACCTTTTGGACGTGGCATAACCTCCACACCTAGAAAATAGAAAAGTGTACCCAAGTCCTTGAGAAAATAGATAATGTTACCACGATCAAACAAGGTGAATAATGAGGAGTCAGAAACCGCATTCTTGAAGCCCAACTCAAGAAGATGGTGACGAAGCTATTTCTAACTTGCTCGGGGAGCGTGTTTCAATCCATAAAGTGCATTGTTTAATTTGCACACATGTGTAGGATTTTAAGGATCAACATAGCCAGGAGGTTGGATGGTGTATACGTCATCAGTGAGTGTGCCTTGGAGGAAGGCGTTGTTAATATTGTTGTCTAAGGGCCCTTGGCTGACCGCAAGTGAGAGCACAAGTCGAACCGTAGCGGTCTTAACCATGGGGCTGAAGGTTTCCCCGTAGTCTTAGTTTTATAAAACCACGTGCTACGTAGCGAGCTTTGTAATGTATGATGTTACCATCTTTATCCTTTTTAAGGAAAATCTATTTGCATCCTACCACATTTTGTGACGAAGATGAGGGTACTAGATTCCAAGTACCGTTTTTCTGTAGAGTATGAACCTCGTCGTCCATTGCTTTACGCCAAATTGGACTCTTTAAAGCTCGAGTAATATTTCGGGGAATCTCCGTTTCATGAACCTCTGCATTCAAGTCAATTTTATTTATTGGTTTTCTAATGCCATGCTGAAGTTCAGTGATCATTTATGGAGAAGGGGATGAAATATTTGATGGATGTGTTGGTGTGGGAGTGTGATTTGATTGTGTTGGAGATGAGGAAGTGTAAGAGTCAATTTCATGTATAGGAGATTGTGGGTTATGAGGCGTAGAAAAGGTAGTAGGTGATGTAGGAGTTGAAGGTGATGGAAGATTGGATGATTGGTCAATTTGGTTTTGAGAAATGGAGGGTGTTTGAGAGTTTGACAAAATAGATAATGTGAGAGGTGCCCACTGATCTGCTAGGTCAGATGGAGATTGAATATTGGTGTTTAATGAGGCAAAGGGAAAAAAATTTCTCATTGAACTGCACATGACGAGTGACATAAAGCCTATTTATGTTTAATTCTAGACAATAATATGGACTTTGGGTGGCTGAGTAGCCGATAAAGACACATGGTTGAGATTTGAATTTAAGTTTATGGGAGTTGTAGGGTTTAAGCCAAGGATAACAAAGAGACCTAAATCTTCAAAGTGTAAGGTAATTAGGATAATAGTCGAATAGTTTGTAGTAGGGTGAGACATTGTTGACGTTAGAGGTGGAAAGCCTATTTATCAAGTATGCAGCTGTAGAGGTAGCGTCGGTCCAATATTTAAGGGGCATGCTTGCATGAGTAAGAAGAGATAGAAGTGTCTCAACAATATGTCTATGTCGACACTCGACGAATTACCTTGTGTTGCGGGGTATGTGGTGGGATTATGAGATCAGAGATGCCATCTATGGACAAGTAGTTGTGAAGGGTTGTATACTCACCCCCATTGTATGAGTAGAGTGTTTTAAGAGGAAGCTGAAAATCCTTTCCGACTAAGGCTTTATAGGGAATGAATACTTGTTTTGTATCCGATTTATGTTTCAAATTGTACAACCATATATATTTAGATTAGTGGTCTACAAAAATAAGATAATATTTGAAACCATCCTGAGAATAGACCGGAGATGTCCAAAGATCAGTATATACATATTCAAGCGGGGTAGTGCAGACAATATAAAAAGTAGAGAAGGGAAGCTTATGACTTTTATTACACTACAAGAAAAGGCTGCAATTACGACGAAAAAATACGATCATACGCGTTTCTGGTCGTAAATAATGAGTTTTTACGACCAGATATGCTAATTGGTCGTAAATAGAAGAATTATCTACGACGAGATGAATTCTGGTAGTAAATGCTTATTATTTACAACAAGATTCATTTCTTGTCAGATTTAGTAAACTGGTCGTAAATATAAGAATTTTTTGCGACGAGATAGAAATCTGGTCGTAAATATCAAGATCTAAAAATTTGGCCAAAATTAAAGCGGGATTCTTTCCCGGTTATCATTTTTTGAAATTTAAACCTTATATTCTAACCCACCCACCTCATCACCGAAACATACACTCATCTCTCTCCTCATGTTCTATACAATACGTCCATACCCCCCCTTTATTTCTTTCTCCTCTCTGTTTCTCCTCTCATCTCTCTCTTCTTGTTCATCTTCAATTCCTATCTTATCAATCTCGTTTTTCTCATCAAATTTTCAGATCTTGCAAATTTCATTGAAGAGGTTAGTATTTGTTGTTTTGTCTTATTTGCATTGATCTAGATTATTTAAGGATTTATTTTCGAAATAGGGTGCGAAAATTATGGGTTTTTCGCTTGATTTTTTGAAATTTGAGGGTTTCAATTTTTTGGGGTTTGGTTTTTTTCGTCTGATTTTTTGTAAATAAAGCATTTTTTTTCCTTTTTTGGGCATTTCTATTCTTGATTTAGGCTTTGATGTGGGGGGTTGAGGGGGTGGGATGGGGGATGGGTTCGAGGGGGTGAGGGGTTTGAAGTTAGGGTTTGGTTTATTTTTGGGTGGCGGCAGTTAGGGTTTCGGGGTTAAGGGGCTGGGGGTGGTGCTGGGTTGGGCGGTGGTCGCGGCGGTGGGAAGTTTGTGATCTTCATTCCATTTTTGTTTCTCGTTTTTCTGTTTCTATTTTTTCATGCCATTTCTTTGATTTTCCTTTTTTCGTTTTTTAATTTTGAGTTTAATTTTGATTTTAAATTTAGGCACTTTTCTGATTTTTTTTGTCGTTACAGGTGTAAATAAAGGCGGCGGCGGTGGCAGGGAAGACCGGCGGTGGCGGTGGTAGGGAAAACCGGCGGCGGTGGTGGTCAGGCTAGGACCAACACGGTGTGGGAATAGGTTGTTCAATTTCTGGGTTAAAATCTCAGGAATTACAAAACTAGAATTTTTGGCATTTATTGATTTATTTGTAAAATTTATTTAGTTTGAATTGTATTCTTTAGTTTAAAGTTGTAGAAACTAGTTTTTAGTTGTATTTGGTTTAAGTTGTATCAATTTCAGAGAAAATAAAAATTATTAATCAAAATATAGTTTGTTAATTTATTGTTATTTTTTTTAATGACAATGTTGTTTATTAACATTAGATTGTAAAAAAAAAATTAGCAACTATGTTTAGTTGTTAATTTCTTTTTTTTAATTTTTTTAATAACATTTGCGACCAGATTTCTGGTCGTAGATGACTAGCAATTGCGAGCAGATCTAAATCTGGCCGCAAAAGGCTTTTACGACGAGTTTTTTTAAATATTATTTGCGACGAAGCATTTTATGACCACTCGCGACCATACGCGTTTCTGGTCGTAAAAGGCTTTTTAAGACCAGCTTCAGCTTTTTGCGACCAGAATTCTGGTCGTAAATAGCAGTTTTTCTTGTAGTGTTACAACCACAAAAATTACAATCTAGAGTAGATATACTAGGAGTATTAAGTTTATTTTTGGAGATAATTTGCCTAAAAACTTGCGGGACGGATCTCCTAAGTGATGGTGCCAAGCTAGAGAATTTGTTGTGCTTGTGTAGACTTTTAGATGGATGGAGAGTCCCCTGTTGAAAGATCCTTCACATGAAAAGAGGTAGATGAGAAAGTGATAGATATATTGTTATCTTAACAAAGTTGTGAAATAGAAATGATATTTCTAGACATAAAAGGAACTACTAAGACATTGTTTAGTTTAAGAGAAGATAATGAACTAGAGCCAAAATGAGTGATTCGAAGTCCCTTACCATCACCAACAACTAACTCCTCGATTCCATCATATGGAGCATGAAGAGATAAATTGTTGAGGATCAACATAGCCAGGAGGTTGGATGGTGTATACATCATCAGTGAGTGTGCCTTGGAGGAAGGCGTTGTTAATATCTAGTTGTCATAAGGGCCACCCTTGGCTGACCGCAAGTGAGAGCACAAGTCGAACCGTAGCGGTCTTAACCATGGGCTGAAGGTTTCCCCTTAGTCTATACCAGCTCTTTGAGTAAAACCACGTGCTACGTAGCGAGCTTTGTAATGTATGATGTTACCATCTTTATCCTTTTTAATACGGAAAATCTATTTGCATCCTACCACATTTTGTGACGAAGATGAGGGTACTAGATTCCAAGTACCGTTTTTCTGTAGAGTATGAACCTCGTCGTCCATTGCTTTACGCCAAATTGGACTCTTTAAAGCTCGAGTAATATTTCGGGGAATCTCCATTTCATGAACCTCTGCATTCAAGTCAATTTTATTTATTGGTTTTCTAATGCCATGCTGAAGTCCAGTGATCATTTATGGAGAAGGGGATGAAATATTTGATGGATGTGTTGGTGTGGGAGTGTGATTAGATTGTGTTGGAGATGAGGAAGTGTAAGAGTCAATTTCAAGTATAGGAGATTGTGGGTTATGAGGCGTAGAAAAGGTAGTAGGTGATGTAGGAGTTGAAGGTGATGGAAGATTGGATGATTGGTCAATTTGGTTTTGAGAAATGGAGGGTGTTTGAGAGTTTGACAAAATAGATAATGTGAGAGGTGCCCACTGATCTGCTAGGTCAGATGGAGATTGAATATTGGTGTTTAATGAGGCAAAGGGAAAAAAAATTCTCATTGAACTGCACATGACGAGAGACATAAAGCCTATTTGTGTTTAATTCTAGACAATAATATGGACTTTGGGTGGCTGAGTAGCCGATAAAGACACATGGTTGAGATTTGAATTTAAGTTTATGGGAGTTGTAGGGTTTAAGCCAAGGATAACAAAGAGACCTAAATCTTCAAAGTGTAAGGTAATTAGGATAATAGTCGAATAGTTTGTAGTAGGGTGAGACATTGTTGACGTTAGAGGTGGAAAGCCTATTTATCAAGTATGCAGCTGTAGAGGTAGCGTCGGTCCAATATTTAAGGGGCATGCTTGCATGAGTAAGAAGAGATAGAAGTGTCTCAACAATATGTCTATGTCGACACTCCGAATTACCATTGTGTTGCGGGGTATGTGGTGGGATTATGAGATCAGAGATGCCATCTATGGACAAGTAGTTGTGAAGGGTTGTATACTCACCCCCATTGTATGAGTAGAGTGTTTTAAGAGGAAGCTGAAAATCCTTTTCGACTAAGGCTTTATAGGGAATGAATACTTGTTTTGTATCCGATTTATGTTTCAAATTGTACAACCATATATATTTAGATTAGTGCTCTACAAAAATAAGATAATATTTGAAACCATCCTGAGAATAGACCGGAGATGTCCAAAGATCAGTATATACATATTCAAGCGGGGTAGTGCAGACAATATAAAAAGTAGAGAAGGGAAGCTTATGACTTTTATTACACTACAAGAAAAGGCTGCAATTACGACGAAAAAATACGATCATACGCGTTTCTGGTCGTAAATAATGAGTTTTTACGACCAGATATGCTAATTGGTCGTAAATAGAAGAATTATCTACGACGAGATGAATTCTGGTAGTAAATGCTTATTATTTACAACAAGATTCCTTTCTTGTCAGATTTAGTAAACTGGTCGTAAATATAAGAATTTTTTGCGACGAGATAGAAATCTGGTCGTAAATATCAAGATCTAAAAATTTGGCCAAAATTAAAGCGGGATTCTTTCCCGGTTATCATTTTTTGAAATTTAAACCTTATATTCTAACCCACCCACCTCATCACCGAAACATACACTCATCTCTCTCCTCATGTTCTATACAATACGTCCATACACCCCCCTTTATTTCTCTCTCCTCTCTGTTTCCCCTCTCATCTCTCTCTTCTTGTTCATCTTCAATTCCTATCTCATCAATCTCGTTTTTCTCATCAAATTTTCAGATCTTGCAAATTTCATTGAAGAGGTTAGTATTTGTTGTTTTGTCTTATTTGCACTGATCTAGATTATTTAAGGATTTATTTTCGAAATAGGGTGCGAAAATTATGGGTTTTTCGCTTGATTTTTTGAAATTTGAGGGTTTCAATTTTTTGGGGTTTGGTTTTTTTCGTCTGATTTTTTGTAAATAAAGCATTTTTTTCCTTTTTTGGGCATTTCTATTCTTGATTTAGGCTTTGATGTGGGTGTTGAGGGGGTGGGTTGGGGGATGGGTTCGAGGGGGTGAGGGGTTTGAAGTTAGGGTTTGGTTTGTTTTTGGGTGGCGGCAATTAGGGTTTCGGGGTTAAGGGGCTGGGGGTGTTGCTGGGTTGGGCGGTGGTCGCGGCGGTGGGAAGTTTGTGATCTTCATTCCATTTTTGTTTCTCGTTTTTCTGTTTCTATTTTTTCATGCCATTTCTTTGATTTTCCTTTTTTCGTTTTTAATTTTAAGTTTAATTTTGATTTTAAATTTAGGCACTTTTTCTGATTTTTTTTTGTCGTTACAGGTGTAAATAAAGGCGGCGGCGGTGGCGGTGGTAGGGAAAACCGGCGGCGGTGGTGGTCAGGCTAGGACTAACACGGTGTGGGAATAGGTTGTTCAATTTCTGGGTTAAAATCTCAGGAATTACAAAACTAGAATTTTTGGCATTTATTGATTTATTTGTAAAATTTATTTAGTTTGAATTGTATTCTTTAGTTTAAAGTTGTAGAAACTAGTTTTTAGTTGTATTTGGTTTAAGTTGTATCAATTTCAGAGAAAATAAAAATTATTAATCAAAATATAGTTTGTTAATTTATTGTTATTTTTTTAATGACAATGTTGTTTATTAACATTAGATTGTAAAAAAAAGAAATTAGCAACTATGTTTAGTTGTTAATTTCTTTTTTTTAAATTTTTTTTAATAACATTTGCGACCAGATTTCTGGTCATTGATGACTAGCAATTGCGACCAGATCTAAATCTGGCCGCAAAAGGCTTTTACGACGAGTTTTTTTAAATATTATTTGCGACGAAGCCTTTTATGACCACTCGCGACCATACACGTTTCTGGTCGTAAAAGGCTTTTTAAGACCAGCTTCAGATTTTTGCGACCAGAAATCGGGTCGTAAATAGCAGTTTTTCTTGTGGTGTTACAACCACAAAAATTACAATCTAGAGTAGATATACTAGGAGTATTAAGTTTATTTTTGGAGATAATTTGCCTAAAAACTTGCGGGACGGATCTCCTAAGTGATGGTGCCAAGCTAGAGAATTTGTTGTGCTTGTGTAGACTTTTAGATGGATGGAGAGTCCCCTGTTGAAAGATCCTTCACATGAAAAGAGGTAGATAAGAAAGTGATAGATATATTGTTATCTTAACAAAGTTGTGAAATAGAAATGATATTTCTAGACATAAAAGGAACTACTAAGACATTGTTTAGTTTAAGAGAAGATAATGAACCAGAGCCAAAATGAGTGAATCGAAGTCCCTTACCATCACCAACAACTAACTCCTCGATTCCATCATATGGAGCATGAAGAGATAAATTGTTGAGGTTTGCAGTAACATGGTGAGAAGCCCCACTATCTAGAAGCCATGGTGAAGAGGTGGATGCAGCGGAAAGGCTTACAGTGTTTGCCTGAGGTTTTTGTGTGTTGCGGTTTGGTGGTGGTTGGATGTTTTGAGTAGGAGGAGTAGCATTGGGAAACTTTTGATTAGATAGAGGGCAATGTGCAACCACATGTCCTTGTTCACGACACCATTGATGAGCTTCTCGTGTAGTTCTTCAAACGAGATGGTGGTGTCCCGTGCATTTACGGTCTCGATGACTGATTGGTAGGAGTCATCAAGACCTGCAAGAACTTTGTCAATTTAGTCCTCATGCTCAATGGGCTTACCAAGGACAACCAATTGGTCAGCACATGCCTTGAGTGTTTGCGTAAAATCGATGATGGAAGTGTTGCCTTTGACAATTCAGTTAAACTTGTCCTTGAGTTGTTTAATGTGACTACGAGAGAGGAGAGCATAGGTTTGATGTATTTTGTCCCACAGTTGGGCAGAAGTTGTGGTTTGAGAAACAAGGGGTACAAGGTTAAGGGAGATAGTGCCAGAGTGCACCAAATAGTAACCGATCTTGACGGGTCCAAAACACATGTGTTGGGTTTAATTCCTCTTTACCATAAGTCATGCTGGTGGAAGGAGGACAGACAAGGGCGTCGTCGATGTAGGAGAATAGATCATGTCCTACGAGTATGGCTTCCACCTGGAGTTTCCAGGAGAGATAGTTAGTTGTTGTGACTTTGATGGCATTGTGTATATTAAGAAAAGTGAATGGTTTGGAGGGATCATTTCCATTAGGGATTTAGTAGGAAGGGGTGGCATTGATGAAAGACATGAGGAGTGAGAAGAATGGGACGTGTGATTGATTGTGGATCAAAAGCCTGATACCATATAGAAGAGTTGAGAAGAAGTTATATTTTATTGAATATGTTCAACACATATATATAGTATTACAAGAGAGCTATTATTTATAGTAAGCTATAACTAACACTAGGGAAAAAAAAGGAAGGGCTGCGTTATTTTAGAAGCGCATCCCTACTAGTGCAGGGCTGCGCTTTTTTCACAAGCGCAACCCTTCACTTAGTATGGGTGCGCTTTTAAAAAAAGCGTAGCCCTTCTGACTTAGTAGGGCTGCGCTTGTGAAAAAAGCGCAGCCCTTCTACTTTGTTTCGCGACGACATTGCTCCACCACTGCTGCGCCCACCACCTTGCGCACCACATTGCTCCACCATTGTTGCCACACCACCTTGCGCACCACATCGCTCCACCACGTGCAACCGCGACCATTCTCTTCTCTTCTCTACTCTTCCCCACCATTTGAGTGGTTAATTAGGTATGAATTAATTTTATTTTTAAGTTACTTTTGTTTTTTCTTAATTATTGAATTAAATGATTAATGTGCAATGTGGGTTTTGTTAATGCTAGGAAGAAGAGGCTTAGGAAGACAGATTAAAGGTCCAACTATCTCTTCTCTCTTCATTGCTCGTCGTTGTTGATAAGAGGTAACTAGTTTAACATGTAAACAAAGTTGTCATGTGCTTCAAATTGATTAAGTTATGTTAATTTATTGATGTATATATGTATTTTTTATAATGTATATTATAATTTATTGATATGAGATTGTATGAAAACGCAATTGATTTAGCTATATATGAAATCTACAAGTTGTTTGAATCATCATCATATGCTTAGATACTCGTTCAAGACTTACTCATTAGGAGTAAGTCTTGAATAGTCCCCGGTTTGGGACTGTTCTTGGACGTTTGATCTCACTTAGGTGGTGAATGTGTGTCTTCTTTTCAATTCTGAGGAAATTCTTGACTTATCGTTTCTCTACATTGTTCTCTGGGTACATATGTAGATAAGCAATTATCTATATTGTGTACTTGGAGAACTGTAGGGAAATGCTGCCGGATTTTCCTTAGAATTGAAAAGTTGACATATATTCACTAGTGAGATTAAACGTCCAAGGATGGGTTAGGTTGGAGTGATAAGGACCTTCGGTTGCATGCATACAATTGAACATGTCACTATCTTAGCTTGCTGTATACGTGTGTGATTTGAATATGTGAGTGTATGTACTTTAATAATGATTGATGCATTATAATGAATGTTGTGTTTAATTATTAGAGGTGGTCTTCTTGAATGAGATGGATAGTACTTGGATGTATGGTAGTTGTGAATCGATTGAGTTTGTGAATGGGGTCTCGAAATTCTGTACAAGTGCATTAGAATATCAAACATCCTCTAGAGCAGTCGACTTTTATTGTCCTTGTTTGGATTGTAGAAATGTGAGCAAGGTTGGTAGTATACATGTGGTTAGGGAGCATGTCTTTCGCCGTGGGTTTAGGCCTCAATACCACGTATGGGTTTGGCATGGTGAGCAGGGGAGGTATATAGGAAGCTCTGGAGTAAAGAATGATGTATGTGAAGAAAAAAAGAAGGATGATGATGAGTTAGGGGATGAGAATTTGTATGATGAATTTGGAGATAACGATAGGGATCAGGTAGACGAGATGATACACGAGAAGATCAATCGTGTAGACGACCTCGTATTTTTGAGTCTATGTCTCATGCTGTTGAAAAGCCGTTGTATCCAGGTTGTACAAAGTACACCAAACTTTCCGCGGTGGTAACACTATTCAACATTAAGTCGAACGCTGGTTGGACAGACTATAGTTTCACATCGTTGTTAAAAGTTTTAGCTGAGATGCTCCCTGATGGAAATTAATTGCCAAAGTTGTACTATTATGCAAGGAAGTTGATGTGTTCTTTCGGTTTAGAGTACGAGCGGATACATGCTTGTCCTAACGATTGTGTGCTTTATCATAATGAGTATGAGCATTAACATGAGTGTCCACGTTGTCGATTGTCGAGGTACAAGCGTGAAGGAGCTGGAGGTAGTGAAGGACCACAAGCTAAAGTGTTGTGGTATCTACCCATAATACCTAGATTTAAGCGCATGTTCTCAATCAAAGGAGATGCGAAGAATTTGAGGTGGCATGCAGATCGTAGGAAAAAAGACGGTCTGCTCAAGCATCCGACTAATTCGCCTGAGTGGAAAACTATCAACAAGGTGCAGAAGTCATTTGGTAATGAGGATAGGAATCTAAGGCTTGGATTATGTATGGATGGCATGAACCCTTTTGGCAATCTCAGCTCGCAGCATAGTACATGGCCAATAGTTTTAGTGGTTTACAACTTGCCTCCTTGGATGTATGGTAGTTGTGAATCGATTGAGTTTGTGAATGGGGTCACGGAATTCTGTACAAGTGCATTAGAATATCAAACATCCTTTGGAGCAGTCGACTTTTATTGTCCTTGTTCGGATTGTAGAAATGTGAGCAAGGTTGGTAGTATACATGTGGTTAGGGAGCATGTCTTTCGCCGTGGGTTTAGGCCTCAATACCACGTATGAGTTTGGCATGGTGAGCAGGGGAGGTGTATAGGAAGCTCTAGAGTAAAGAATGATGTATGTGAAGAAAAAAAAAGAAGGATGATGATGAGTTAGGGGATGAGAATTTGGATGATGAATTTGGAGATGACGATAGGGATCAGGTAGACGAGATGATACACGAGGTTGAAGATCAATCGTGTAGACGACCTCGTATTTTTGAGTCTATGTCTCAGGCTGTTGAAAAGTCGTTGTATCCAGGTTGTACAAAGTACACCAAACTTTCCGCGGTGGTAACACTGTTCAACATTAAGTCGAACGCTGGTTGGACGGACTCTAGTTTCAAATCGTTGTTAGAAGTTTTAGCTGAGATGCTCCCTGATGGAAATGAACTCCCAAAGTTGTACTATTATGCGAAGAAATTGATGTGTCCTTTCGGTTTAGAGTACGAGCGGATACATGCTTGTCCTAACGATTGTGTGCTTTATCGTAATGAGTATGAGCTTTTACATAAGTGTCCACGTTGTCGATTGTCGAGGTACAAGCGTGAAGGAGCTGGAGGTAGTGAAGGACCACCAGCTAAGATGTTGTGGTATCTACCCATAATACCTAGATTTAAGCGCATGTTCTCAATTAAAGGAGATGCGAAGAATTTGAGGTGGCATGCAGATCGTAGGAAGAAAGACGGTCTGCTCAAGCATCCGACTGATTCGCCTGAGTGGAAAACTATCAACAGGGTGCATAAGTTATTTGGTAATGAGGATAGGAATCTAAGGCTTGGATTATGTACGGATGGCATGAACCCTTTTGGCAATCTCAGCTCGCAGCATAGTACATGGCCAATAGTTTTAGTGGTTTACAACTTGCCTCCTGGATGTATGGTAGTTGTGAATCATTGAGTTTGTGAATGGGTCTCGGAATTCTGACAAGTGCATTAGAATATCAAACATCCTCTGGAGCAGTCGACTTTTATTGTCCTTGTTTGGATTGTAGAAATGTGAGCAAGGTTAGTAGTATACATGTGGTTAGGGAGCATGTCTTTCGCCGTGGGTTTAGGCCTCAATACCACGTATGAGTTTGGCATGGTGAGCAGGGGAGGTATATGGGAAGCTCTGAGTAAAGAATGATGTATGTGAAGAAAAAAGAAGGATGATGATGAGTTAGGGGATGAGAATTTGGATGATGAATTTGGAGATGATGATAGGGATCGGGTAGACGAGATGATACACGAGGTTGAAGATCAGTCGTGTAGACGACCTCGTATTTTTGAGTCTATGTCTCAGGCTGCTGAAAAGCCGTTGTATCCAGGTTGTACAAAGTACACCAAACTTTCCGCGGTGGTAACACTGTTCAACATTAAGTCGAACGCTGGTTGGACGGACTCTAGTTTCACATCGTTGTTGGAAGTTTTAGCTGAGATGCTCCCTGATGGAAATGAACTGCCAAAGTCGTACTATTATGCGAAGAAGTGATGTGTCCTTTGGGTTTAGAGTACGAGCGGATACATGCTTGTCCTAACGATTGTGTGCTTTATCGTAATGAGTATGAGCATTTACATGAGTGTCCACGTTGTGGATTGTCGAGGTACAAGCGTGAAGGAGCTGGAGGTAGTGAAGGACCACCAGCCAAGGTGTTGTGGTATCTACCCATAATACCTAGATTTAAGCGCATGTTCTCAATTAAAGGAGATGCGAAGAATTTGAGGTGGCATGCAGATCGTAGGAAGAAAGACGGTCTGCTCAAGCATCCGGCTGATTCGCCTGAGTGGAAAACTATCAAGGGTGCATAAGTCATTTGGTAATGAGGATAGGAATCTGAGGCTTGGATTATGTACGGATGGCATGAACCCTTTTGGCAATCTCAGCTCGCAGCATAGTACATGGCCAGTAGTTTTAGTGGTTTACAACTTGCCTCCTTGGTTGTGCATGAAACGCAAGTACATGATGTTGTCGCTTCTTATATCGGGGCCCAAACAACCTGGAAATGACATAGATGTATACCTTCAGCCGCTTGTTGAAGATTTACAGAAGATGTGGAACGAAGGAGTGTTAGTATTTGATGCGTATGCTAATGAGATGTTCACTCTGCGTGCCATGCTTTTTTGTACTATGAACGATTATCCAGCTTATGGGAACTTATCTGGGTATAAGACTAAAGGAAAACAACCTTGCCCGATTTGTTTAGATGACATGAAATCTACACACCTTAAGGGCTGCAAACATGTGTATATGCGCACACGAAGGCTCCTCAGCCGCGACCATCCCTATCGGTTTAAGAAGAAGGCATTCGATGGACGGTTGAAGAAGAAGTTGCTCATAGACCATTAACTGGTACTGAAGTTTATAATCAGGTGAAGGGCATTGAAACAGTCTTTGGTAAACCTGCTAGTGAGGTTGATCGACCTACAGGATTATGGAAAAAAAAGTCCATTTTTTGGAAACTCCCATATTGGAAAGATCTAAAGGTCAGACATTGTTTGGATGTCATGCACATAGAGAAGAATGTTTGTGAAGCTATTCTCGCGACACTTATGAATATTCCGGGAAGACAAAGATGTTAAGGCGTCACGACTTTACTTGGAAAAAGAGGGGTTCGACCAGAGTTGTGGGCTCAGAAAAGGGACGGAAGGAAGAAGAAAAAGGGAGGAAAGGGTTGATGATGAAACTCAGAAAAGTAAAAAGGTGGAGGATTCGGAGAAGAATTATTTGCCACCAGCTTGCTACACGATGTCGCGTGCAGAGAAACGGATTTTTTGCGAGTCATTGTATGGCATTAAGGTCCCTACTGGCTACTCATCGAATATGAAGCGCTTTGTTACCTTAAATGGTGAGTTGAAGTTATCGAGTATGAAATCGCACGATTGTCATGTCATGATGCAAGTATTCTTACCGATTGCAATTCGTGGGATACTTCCAAAGCATGTGAGGCACACCATTACAGAACTGTGTTCATTTTTTCATACAATATGCAGCAAAGTCCTAGACCCGTCGACCCTCGATTCCTTGCAGGCCAGAGTAGTTGAAACTCTATGCAAATTTGAGATGTATTCCCCCCCCGCATTCTTTGACATTATGGTCCATCTCATTGTCCATCTAGTTCGAGAAATTAAGCTGTGTGGTCCAGTGTTTTTGAGGTGGTGCTATCCTTTTGAGAGATATATGGGAACTTTGAAGGATAAAGTTCGGAATCCTGCACAACCAGAAGGTAGTATAATTCAAGGGATTGTGGGTGAAGAGATCAGTAATTTTGTGGCTGAGTATTTTGCTAGTGTTGATCCTGTTGGACTTCGACATCCCGACACGAGGGCAGACTTGAGGGCAAGGGTACAATTGGTTCAAAATTGATCACACCTTCCGTAGAAAAGCGTAAACAAGCTCACTTATTTGTATTGCATCACGTACCAGATGTCCATCCTTATTTAAGTGAACATATGGAGGAATTACGTGTTAGCAATCCTGGAAAAGGAGTGAGGGCATTGACGCAAATGCATAACAAGACTTTCATTGATTGGTTTCATAAACGAGTACTCAATGATTTGGATGAAAGTGTTCCTGAAACAGTCAAGTGGTTAGCATTTGGTCCTCGTGAACTGTACGCTCTTATGAGGGTTATGATATTAATGGGTATACGTTTTGGACTGAACGTCAAGATCTGAAGTCAAGATCGCAACAAAATAGTGGTGTTTCACTTGTGGCGTCGTCTACACAATATGCAAGCTCGAAAGATAAGTCGCCTGTACATGCTGAAAGCAACTATTATGGGCGAATACAAGAAATATGGGAGCTGGACTACTGTACTTTTAATATTTGCCTCTCGTGTTGCCAGTGGGTTGACGATAATCGACGTTGTGTAAGAAACGATGATACTTGCGGATTCACCTTTTGACCTTAGTCGTCTACGTGAAACTGAGGAGCCATTTGTAATTGCATCACAAGTCAAGCAAGTATTTTTTGTAACTGATCCTGCTGATCATAAGTGGTCAATTGTTGTACCTGGTAAAAGGAGTATCCTCGGTATTGGTGATGTTGATAATGAGGAAGAATATGATGCATTTGAGGACCTCCCCCCTTTTACCTATCCTAAATTAGTGTGGAAGATGATGTGAATATGTCGGAGAACTATATGCGTGTAGATCACACGGAAGGGATACATGTACTTGAGGATCCTAAGAAACGGCGGAAGCTCAATAAATCATGAGACATAAACTCAGGTCTGTGTAATTTCTCCAATTTGTAACTATTTTGGCCTTTTCTGCTCCCAAATCGTCTTATCGAGTATTTAACCCCAAATTCTTTTGAACATGATTATATGAGGCATAATATAACTAGTGTGTAGATTTCTTAGGCTTTAATTTGTTGTTGGTTGCATTTCGGGAACGAAAAGGCCATTTCGGCCTATTTTTGGCCTTTTCGCTCCCAAATGTACTTATCAAGTGATTTAACCCCAAATTTCTTTGAACATGATTATATGAGATAATATAACTAGTATGTAGATTTTAGGCTTCATATGTTGTTGGTTGCATTTCGGGAACGAAAAGGCCATTTCCGGCCTATTTTGGCCTTTTCGCTCCCAAATGTACTTATCAAGTCATTTAACCCCAAATTTTCTTTGAACATGATTATATGAGATAATATACTAGTATGTAGATTCTTAGGCTTTAATTTGTTGTTGGTTGCATTTCGGGAACGAAAAGGCCATTTCCGGCCTATTTTGGCCTTTTCGCTCCCAAAATGTACTTATCAAGTATTTAACCCCAAATTTTCTTTGAACATGATTATATGAGGATAATATAACTAGTATGTAGATTTCTTAGGCTTTAATTTGTTGTTGGTTGCATTTCGGGAACGAAAAGGCCATTTCGGCCTATTTTGGCCTTTTCGCTCCCAAAATGTACTTATCAAGTGATTTAACCCCAAATTCTTTGAACGATTATATGAGGCATAATATAACTAGTATGTAGATTCTTAGGCTTTAATTTGTTGTTGGTTGCATTTCGTGAACGAAAAGGCCATTTCTGGCTTATTTTGGCCTTTTCGCTCCCATTGCACCCCCTCCCCCACCCTCCCACTGCCCCCTCCCCTGCTGCCCCTCCCTACTGCACCCCCTCCCCTGCACACCCCGCCCCCTGCTACCCCCTCCCCTCCTGCACACCCCCTGCTGCCCCCCTCCCTGCACCCTCTGCACACCCCTGCCCCTTGCTGCACACCCCCTCCCCTACACACACCCTCCCCCTGCTGCACACCCCCCTCCCCTGCTGCCCCCTGCTGCCCACCCCCTCCCCTGCAAACCCCTTCCCCCTACTGCACAACCCCCTCCCCTACTGCCCCCTTTCCCCTACTGCCCCTCCCCCTGCACACCCCCTGCTGGACACCCCCTCCCCCTGCACACCCCCTCCCGCCCTAAATGTGAAATTTTTTTTTTTATTAATGCGTATGTTTGTACAATTTCAGGGACATGGCGGAGGTGCATACGGATACGAGTGCGGAACACACTACCGAGGATGAGTGTTTCGATTACCAAAAGGAGCGGCGTATGTTGGTTAAGGCTCGCCGTGAAGAAAAAGGTGCCCCAAAGCCAAGTAAGAACTTGGAGACGAAAAAGAGAAAAGGAAGGGGACCTACAAAGTCACTAGGGAATCCAACCCTAATGACTTTGGAGTACGATCATTTGGGGCAACCTTGTGTAAAATGGCGTCAAAAGTATGCCATGCAATTTGGGATTTGCATGCATAAGCTCTCCATTCTCCACTCATGGAAAGAGGTGCCCGAGTCTTTGAAAAATATGATTTGGGAAGATACTATGGTAAGCTTCGCGTACAATAACGTTTGAGAATCTTAACACTTTAGTTAAATATACTATGTAATATTTATTAATTTGTGAAATGCGTTTTTTGTAGAATCAATTCAATATTGCAAATGATGAATCCAAGAAGAATGTGTTTCTATTCGCGGTTGCCCATTAGGTTCAGAGACTTCAAGGCCAAGCTAGTGTCGGGGTGGATCACGAAGCGGAGACAAGTCGGGGGACAAAGAAGAAGAAAATCTACGGGGGAGCACCACATTCTTCTTCTGAGGCTTCACCGGAGACATCATTTGAGGCGCCCTCCAAGTTTCCATATCTGATATGGAGGCATATCACACCTGAGGAGTGGCATGCATTTGCTGCACAAAAAACAACCCCGGAAGTTGTTTTAAGAATATTTTCCTTGCTAAGATTTATACTATTAGATCCAGTATTATTGTATAACACCTAACCTTTGTTTATAATTGTGTGTTTCAGGCATCTCGTGAGAAAAGTAGCGCGAATGCAAAAGCTAGGAAGTACTAACACCATCTGGGTGCTCAGTCGTACGGGCAGGCGAGAGATACGTGGATGTATAGCCATTACCGCACGATTGGATCGACAACGGCAACGGGCACTAGCTCTACGACGACAGTTGCACAGCCTCGGCAACCAGATAGAGTGCTCGATTGGTGGTGTTCGATGCATGGGGTTGATGCAAAGGGACAGAGAGTCTTGCCTGATCACGGAACACAACAAATAGCTAATGCCATTGTAAGTACATATCATAAGTTTTTGATAAGGTATATATAATATAACTTGTGCGCTCACGAGCATTTCTCTCTTATCCTTATGTAGATTGGCTTGAAAGAAAAGGAGGCAACTGGTGAGTTCACTCCTAGAGGACAAGTTGATGCCTTACACGAGACTCTAGGACGGAACCAATATGGACGTGTGAGGGGCGTATGAGGTGTCCGCCTAGGGGTGAGAAAGGTGTATGGTGATCAATACACCTCTACGTCAAAATCCAGTGCCTTACACGAGACTCTAGGACGGAACCAATATGGACGTGTGAGGGACTTCTTCCCATGTAGTGAGGGAATTAGCAGGCAAGCTCTTGAGCCATGACTTTGCCTTTCCGGTAAGAGAGGACCGGAACAAGTGCATCTTAATGTAGTCAGGAGAGACATCGTTGGTCGTTATCATGGCACATATCTCAAGAAACCTGTCAAGATGGTCTAGAGGATCTTCATCTGACCCCCCACAAAACTGCTCTGCTTTCACCATCCGAGTATACAGAGGGTGAATGCTGAAATTTGTAGTGGTGGTGGGGAGTTGAATTCCACCTTGAAGAACATAGGAACCCGGATTTCCAAAATCCCTAAACCAATTGTGGATTTGCTTCACCCATTTCTGATTCAACTTCACTTGATGTACTTGAGATTGGTGAAGAAGGCTCGGACCCAAAGTCAGATTTCCCAAATTCTTCCGAAGCTTTCGCAACGTACGGTCGATTTCAAGATCTAGAGGCAATGTGGGTGAACCGTGAGTTCTTCTTCTCATGTAACACAACAAAGCTAAGCAGAGGATTAGCAAATAACAACCACAGTGTAAAAAGAAAATAAAAGAAAAATCAACTAAGCAAACTAAACTAAAATATACTTCAATCAATAGCACAGCTTCCCCGGCAACGGCGCCATTTTGATAAGAGGTTTTTAGTGTGTCGTTAAGGCACTAAGAACCGCTTTCCAAACAATCTTTATAGTCCTAACAAGCAATCACTAAGAGAATAGTAAGGGCAAGTCAAGGGTCGATCCACAGGGAAAATGGGATTGATTAGAGTCTATCTAGTCTAGACTACCTAATTGAAAGGTATTTGGGGGTTTGAAAGATGTTTGGTAACAATTAAGACTATCTAACAGCTAGAACAAGCAAATATCACGAGTTTAAATATCAAATAAAAGACACTAGAGTTAAGGTTACTAGTATGAATAAGAACGGATGATGATTGTTAATGCGATTGCGAAGCAACAAAGACGATTATGCAAGGTTTAGTTTCCCTCTAAATTACTTGAGTCCTCTCTCGAATGGTCCTCAAGAGTAATCACTCAATCAATCAACTAAATCCTCTCTCGAATGGTCTTTAGTTAATTGATTAAGCGATTCAATAAGTTTGGAAAACCCCTAATGAAGGATCCCCTTAATTTCCATCCAATATCTTGGTATAGAAATTAAGTTGATTCTTTGGGATGATAAAAGAGTTCAAAATCCGATTTAAGAACGTTCGAAATCAAAATACCAAAGTATAAATGTGATCAATATCTATCCTAAGGTCTCAAAACACCAAGATCAATGCATAAACTTCTCCATACATCACAATCACATCAACATCATATTTAAACCCTAATTCATACTTTCACCCTAACCCTAGATTATGAAACTACTCACTAATCATGGAGTTAAAGCAATTATACAATGAATCTATGACTAATCTAAGGCTAAACATGATTAAGAAATGATTAAACTAATGAAAAGCGCAATTCATAAACTAAGAGAATGAAGATCTTAATAATATAAGAACATAACAAACACCAAGAGAATGAAATAAAAACTAAAACTTTGAATTGAATTGAATGAAAAGTACCTGAATGTAAATCGAATCACAAACTATGATCTCTTCGTCTTCCACCCCATGAGTAGTTCTTGATCACCTCCTCAATTGTAGGACTCAAGTTGTTCTTGCGGGATCTTAGATAGTTGACCTCCCGCTCCAGCATCAAGATTGGCCCGTGAAATCGGATCAAGACCATCATAGAAGAATCGCATGAGTAGATTCTTGTTGAACTCATGGTGTGGGCATGAACGGATCATCTCCTTGAACCGCTCCCAAGCTTCGGCAAGTGTCTCATCGTTCTCTTGCTCAAATGAGGAGATCTTCCTCCTTATGTCCGCAGTCTTCCACTCCGGGAAGTATTTCTTCAAGAATGCCATCGTGACTTCTTCCCATGTAGTGAGGGAATTAGCAGGCAAGCTCTTGAGCCATGACTTTGCTTTTCCGGTAAGAGAGGACCGGAACAAATGCATCTTGATGTAGTCAGGAGAGACATCATTAGTTGTTATCATGGCACAGATCTCAAGAAACCTGTCGAGATGGTCTAGAGGATCTTCATCTGACCCCCACAAAACTGCTCTGCTTTCACCATCCGAGTATACTGAGGGTGAATGCTGAAATTGTAGTGGTCGTAGGGAGTCGAATTCCACCTTGAAGAACATAGGAACCCGGATTTCCGAAATCCCTAAACAATTGTGGATTTGCTTCACCCATTTCTGATTCAACTTCACTTGATGTACTTGAGATTGGTGAAGAAGGCTCGGAACCCAAAGTCAGATTTCCCAAATTCTTCCGAAGCTTTCGCAACGTACGGTCGATTTCAAGATCTAGAGGCAATGTGGGTGAACCGTGAGTTCTTCTTCTCATGTAACACAACAAAGCTAAGCAGAGGATTAGCAAATAACAACCACAGTTAAAAAGAAAATAAAAGAAAAATCAACTAAGCAAACTAAACTAAAATATACTTCAATCAATAGCACAGCTTCCCCGGCAACGGCGCCATTTTGATAAGAGGTTTTTAGTGTGTCGTTAAGGCACTAAGAACCGCTTTCCAAACAATCTTTATAGTCCTAACAAGCAATCACTAAGAGAATAGTAAGGGCAAGTCAAGGGTCGATCCACAGGGAAAATGGAATGATTAAGTCTATCTAGTCTAGACTACCTAATTGAAAGGTATTTGGGGGTTTGAAAGATGTTTGGTAACAATTAAGACTATCTAACAGCTAGAACAAGCAAATATCACGAGTTTAAATATCAAATAAAAGACACTAGAGTTAAGGTTACTAGTATGAATAAGAACGGAGATGATTGTTAATGCGATTGCGAAGCAACAAAGACGATTATGCAAGGTTTAGTTTCCCTCTAAATTACTTGAGTCCTCTCTCGAATGGTCCTCAAGAGTAATCACTCAATCAATCAACTAAATCCTCTCTCGAATGGTCTTTAGTTAATTGATTAAGCGATTCAATAAGTTTGGAAAACCCCTAATGAAGGATCCCCTTAATTTCCATCCAATATCTTGGTATAGAAATTAAGTTGATTCTTGGGGATGATAAAAGAGTTCAAAATCCGATTTAAGAACGTTGAAATCAAAATACCAAAGTATAAATGTGATCAATATCTATCCTAAGGTCTCAAAACACCAAGATCAATGCATAAACTTCTCCATACATCACAATCACATCAACATCATATTTAAACCCTAATTCATACTTTCACCCTAACCCTAGATTATGAAACTACTCACTAATCATGGAGTTAAAGCAATTATACAATGAATCTATGACTAATCTAAGGCTAAACATGATTAAGAAATGATTAAACTAATGAAAAGCGCAATTCATAAACTAAGAGAATGAAGATCTTAAATAATATAAGAACATAAACAAACACCAAGAGAATGAAATAAAAACTAAAACTTTGAATTGAATTGAATGAAAAGTACCTTGAATGTAAATCGAATCACAAACTATGATCTCTTCGTCTTCCACCCCATGAGTAGTTCTTGATCACCTCCTCAATTGTAGACTCAAGTTGTTCTTGCGGGATCTTAGATAGTTGACCTCCCGCTCCAGCATCAAGATTGGCCCGTGAAATCGGATCAAGACCATCATAGAAGAATCGCATGAGTAGATTCTTGTTGAACTCATGGTGTGGGCATGAACGGATCATCTCCTTGAACCGCTCCCAAGCTTCGGCAAGTGTCTCATCGTTCTTTGCTCAAATGAGGAGATCTTCCTCCTTATGTCCGCAGTCTTCCACTCCGGGAAGTATTTCTTCAAGAATGCCATGTGACTTCTTCCCATGTAGTGAGGGAATTAGCAGGCAAGCTCTTGAGCCATGACTTTGCTTTTCCGGTAAGAGAGGACCGGAACAAATGCATCTTGATGTAGTCAGGAGAGACATCATTAGTTGTTATCATGGCACAGATCTCAAGAAACCTGTCGAGATGGTCTAGAGGATCTTCATCTGACCCCCCACAAAACTGCTCTGCTTTCACCATCCGAGTATACTGAGGGTGAATGCTGAAATTTGTAGTGGTGTAGGGAGTCGAATTCCACCTTGAAGAACATAGGAACCCGGATTTCCGAAATCCCTAAACATTGTGGATTTGCTTCACCCATTTCTGATTCAACTTCACTTGATGTACTTGAGATTGGTGAAGAAGGCTCGGAACCCAAAGTCAGATTTCCAAATTCTTCCGAAGCTTTCGCAACGTACGGTCGATTTCAAGATCTAGAGGCAATGTGGGTGAACCGTGAGTTCTTCTTCTCATGTAACACAACAAAGCTAAGCAGAGGATTAGCAAATAACAACCACAGTTAAAAAGAAAATAAAAGAAAAATCAACTAAGCAAACTAAACTAAAATATACTTCAATCAATAGCACAGCTTCCCCGGCAACGGCGCCATTTTGATAAGAGGTTTTTAGTGTGTCGTTAAGGCACTAAGAACCGCTTTCCAAACAATTTTATAATCCTAACAAGCAATACTAAGAGAATAGTAAGGGCAAGTCAAGGGTCGATCCACAGGGAAAATGGGATTGATTAGAGTCTATCTAGTCTAGACTACCTAATTGAAAGGTATTTGGGGGTTTGAAAGATGTTTGGTAACAATTAAGACTATCTACAACAGCTAGAACAAGCAAATATCACGAGTTTAAATATCAAATAAAAGACACTAGAGTTAAGGTTACTAGTATGAATAAGAACGGATGATGATTGTTAATGCGATTGCGAAGCAACAAAGACGATTATGCAAGGTTTAGTTTCCCTCTAAATTACTTGAGTCCTCTCTCGAATGGTCCTCAAGAGTAATCACTAATCAATCAACTAAATCCTCTCTCGAATGGTCTTTAGTTAATTGATTAATGATTCAATAAGTTTGGAAAACCCCTAATGAAGGATCCCCTTAATTTCCATCCAATATCTTGGTATAGAAATTAAGTTGATTCTTGGGGATGATAAAAGAGTTCAAAATCCGATTTAAGAACGTTTGAAATCAAAATACCAAAGTATAAATGTGATCAATATCTATCCTAAGGTCTCAAAACACCAAGATCAATGCATAAACTTCTCCATACATCACAATCACATCAACATCATATTTAAACCCTAATTCATACTTTCACCCTAACCCTAGATTATGAAACTACTCACTAATCATGGAGTTAAAGCAATTATACAATGAATCTATGACTAATCTAAGGCTAAACATGATTAAGAAATGATTAAACTAATGAAAACGCAATTCATAAACTAAGAGAATGAAGATCTTAAATAATATAAGAACATAAACAAACACCAAGAGAATGAAATAAAAACTAAAACTTTGAATTGAATTGAATGAAAAGTACCTTGAATGTAAATCGAATCACAAACTATGATCTCTTCGTCTTCCACCCCATGAGTAGTTCTTGATCACCTCCTCAATTGTAGACTCAAGTTGTTCTTGCGGGATCTTAGATAGTTGACCTCCCGCTCCAGCATCAAGATTGGCCCGTGAAATCGGATCAAGACCATCATAGAAGAATCGCATGAGTAGATTCTTGTTGAACTCATGGTGTGGGCATGAACGGATCATCTCCTTGAACGCTCCCAAGCTTCGGCAAGTGTCTCATCGTTCTCTTGCTCAAATGAGGAGATCTTCCTCCTTATGTCCGCAGTCTTCCACTCCGGGAAGTATTTCTTCAAGAATGCCATCGTGACTTCTTCCCATGTAGTGAGGGAATTAGCAGGCAAGCTCTTGAGCCATGACTTTGCTTTTCCGGTAAGAGAGGACCGGAACAAATGCATCTTGATGTAGTCAGGAGAGACATCATTAGTTGTTATCATGGCACAGATCTCAAGAAACCTGTCGAGATGGTCTAGAGGATCTTCATCTGACCCCCACAAAACTGCTCTGCTTTCACCATCCGAGTATACTGAGGGTGAATGCTGAAATTGTAGTGGTTGTAGGGAGTCGAATTCCACCTTGAAGAACATAGGAACCCGGATTTCCGAAATCCCTAAACAATTGTGGATTTGCTTCACCCATTTCTGATTCAACTTCACTTGATGTACTTGAGATTGGTGAAGAAGGCTCGGAACCCAAAGTCAGATTTCCCAAATTCTTCCGAAGCTTTCGCAACGTACGGTCGATTTCAAGATCTAGAGGCAATGTGGGTGAACCGTGAGTTCTTCTTCTCATGTAACACAACAAAGCTAAGCAGAGGATTAGCAAATAACAACCACAGTTAAAAAGAAAATAAAAGAAAAATCAACTAAGCAAACTAAACTAAAATATACTTCAATCAATAGCACAGCTTCCCCGGCAACGGCGCCATTTTGATAAGAGGTTTTTAGTGTGTCGTTAAGGCACTAAGAACCGCTTTCCAAACAATCTTTATAGTCCTAACAAGCAATACTAAGAGAATAGTAAGGGCAAGTCAAGGTCGATCCACAGGGAAAATGGGATTGATTAGAGTCTATCTAGTCTAGACTACCTAATTGAAAGGTATTTGGGGGTTTGAAAGATGTTTGGTAACAATTAAGACTATCTAACAGCTAGAACAAGCAAATATCACGAGTTTAAATATCAAATAAAAGACACTAGAGTTAAGGTTACTAGTATGAATAAGAACGGATGATGATTGTTAATGCGATTGCGAAGCAACAAAGACGATTATGCAAGGTTTAGTTTCCCTCTAAATTACTTGAGTCCTCTCTCGAATGGTCCTCAAGAGTAATCACTCAATCAATCAACTAAATCCTCTCTCGAATGGTCTTTAGTTAATTGATTAAGCGATTCAATAAGTTTGGAAAACCCCTAATGAAGGATCCCCTTAATTTCCATCCAATATCTTGGTATAGAAATTAAGTTGATTCTTGGGGATGATAAAAGAGTTCAAAATCCGATTTAAGAACGTTGAAATCAAAATACCAAAGTATAAATGTGATCAATATCTATCCTAAGGTCTCAAAACACCAAGATCAATGCATAAACTTCTCCATACATCACAATCACATCAACATCATATTTAAACCCTAATTCATACTTTCACCCTAACCCTAGATTATGAAACTACTCACTAATCATGGAGTTAAAGCAATTATACAATGAATCTATGACTAATCTAAGGCTAAACATGATTAAGAAATGATTAAACTAATGAAAAGCGCAATTCATAAACTAAGAGAATGAAGATCTTAAATAATATAAGAACATAAACAAACACCAAGAGAATGAAATAAAAACTAAAACTTTGAATTGAATTGAATGAAAAGTACCTTGAATGTAAATCGAATCACAAACTATGATCTCTTCGTCTTCCACCCCATGAGTAGTTCTTGATCACCTCCTCAATTGTAGACTCAAGTTGTTCTTGCGGGATCTTAGATAGTTGACCTCCCGCTCCAGCATCAAGATTGGCCCGTGAAATCGGATCAAGACCATCATAGAAGAATCGCATGAGTAGATTCTTGTTGAACTCATGGTGTGGGCATGAACGGATCATCTCCTTGAATCGCTCCCAAGCTTCGGCAAGTGTCTCATCGTTCTCTTGCTCAAATGAGGAGATCTTCCTCCTTATGTCCGCAGTCTTCCACTCCGGGAAGTATTTCTTCAAGAATGCCATCGTGACTTCTTCCCATGTAGTGAGGGAATTAGCAGGCAAGCTCTTGAGCCATGACTTTGCTTTTCCGGTAAGAGAGGACCGGAACAAATGCATCTTGATGTAGTCAGGAGAGACATCATTAGTTGTTATCATGGCACAGATCTCAAGAAACCTGTCGAGATGGTCTAGAGGATCTTCATCTGACCCCCCACAAAACTGCTCTGCTTTCACCATCCGAGTATACTGAGGGTGAATGCTGAAATTGGTAGTGGTCGTAGGGAGTCGAATTCCACCTTGAAGAACATAGGAACCCGGATTTCCGAAATCCCTAAACAATTGTGGATTTGCTTCACCCATTTCTGATTCAACTTCACTTGATGTACTTGAGATTGGTGAAGAAGGCTCGGACCCCAAAGTCAGATTTCCCAAATTCTTCCGAAGCTTTCGCAACGTACGGTCGATTTCAAGATCTAGAGGCAATGTGGGTGAACCGTGAGTTCTTCTTCTCATGTAACACAACAAAGCTAAGCAGAGGATTAGCAAATAACAACCACAGTTAAAAGAAAATAAAAGAAAAATCAACTAAGCAAACTAAACTAAAATATACTTCAATCAATAGCACAGCTTCCCCGGCAACGGCGCCATTTTGATAAGAGGTTTTTAGTGTGTCGTTAAGGCACTAAGAACCGCTTTCCAAACAATCTTTATAGTCCTAACAAGCAATCACTAAGAGAATAGTAAGGGCAAGTCAAGGTCGATCCACAGGGAAAATGGGATTGATTAGAGTCTATCTAGTCTAGACTACCTAATTGAAAGGTATTTGGGGGTTTGAAAGATGTTTGGTAACAATTAAGACTATCTAACAGCTAGAACAAGCAAATATCACGAGTTTAAATATCAAATAAAAGACACTAGAGTTAAGGTTACTAGTATGAATAAGAACGGATGATGATTGTTAATGCGATTGCGAAGCAACAAAGACGATTATGCAAGGTTTAGTTTCCCTCTAAATTACTTGAGTCCTCTCTCGAATGGTCCTCAAGAGTAATCACTCAATCAATCAACTAAATCCTCTCTCGAATGGTCTTTAGTTAATTGATTAAGCGATTCAATAAGTTTGGAAAACCCCTAATGAAGGATCCCCTTAATTTCCATCCAATATCTTGGTATAGAAATTAAGTTGATTCTTGGGGATGATAAAAGAGTTCAAAATCCGATTTAAGAACGTTCGAAATCAAAATACCAAAGTATAAATGTGATCAATATCTATCCTAAGGTCTCAAAACACCAAGATCAATGCATAAACTTCTCCATACATCACAATCACATCAACATCATATTTAAACCCTAATTCATACTTTCACCCTAACCCTAGATTATGAAACTACTCACTAATCATGGAGTTAAAGCAATTATACAAATGAATCTATGACTAATCTAAGGCTAAACATGATTAAGAAATGATTAAACTAATGAAAAGCGCAATTCATAAACTAAGAGAATGAAGATCTTAAATAATATAAGAACATAACAAACACCAAGAGAATGAAATAAAAACTAAAACTTTGAATTGAATTGAATGAAAAGTACCTTGAATGTAAATCGAATCACAAACTATGATCTCTTCGTCTTCCACCCCATGAGTAGTTCTTGATCACCTCCTCAATTGTAGACTCAAGTTGTTCTTGCGGGATCTTAGATAGTTGACCTCCCGCTCCAGCATCAAGATTGGCCCGTGAAATCGGATCAAGACCATCATAGAAGAATCGCATGAGTAGATTCTTGTTGAACTCATGGTGTGGGCATGAACGGATCATCTCCTTGAATCGCTCCCAAGCTTCGGCAAGTGTCTCATCGTTTCTGCTCAAATGAGGAGATCTTCCTCCTTATGTCCGCAGTCTTCCACTCCGGGAAGTATTTCTTCAAGAATGCCATCGTGACTTCTTCCCATGTAGTGAGGGAATTAGCAGGCAAGCTCTTGAGCCATGACTTTGCTTTTCCGGTAAGAGAGGACCGGAACAAATGCATCTTGATGTAGTCAGGAGAGACATCATTAGTTGTTATCATGGCACAGATCTCAAGAAACCTGTCGAGATGGTCTAGAGGATCTTCATCTGACCCCACAAAACTGCTCTGCTTTCACCATCCGAGTATACTGAGGGTGAATGCTGAAATTGGTAGTGGTCGTAGGGAGTCGAATTCCACCTTGAAGAACATAGGAACCCGGATTTCGAAATCCCTAAACAATTGTGGATTTGCTTCACCCATTTCTGATTCAACTTCACTTGATGTACTTGAGATTGGTGAAGAAGGCTCGGACCCCAAAGTCAGATTTCCCAAATTCTTCCGAAGCTTTCGCAACGTACGGTCGATTTCAAGATCTAGAGGCAATGTGGTGAACCGTGAGTTCTTCTTCTCATGTAACACAACAAAGCTAAGCAGAGGATTAGCAAATAACAACCACAGTTAAAAAGAAAATAAAAGAAAAATCAACTAAGCAAACTAAACTAAAATATACTTCAATCAATAGCACAGCTTCCCCGGCAACGGCGCCATTTGATAAGAGTTTTTAGTGTGTCGTTAAGGCACTAAGAACCGCTTCAAACAATCTTATAGTCCTAACAAGCAATCACAAGAGAATAGTAAGGCAAGTCAAGGGTCGATCCACAGGGAAAATGGGATTGATTAGAGTCTATTAGTCTAGACTACCTAATTGAAAGTATTTGGGGGTTTGAAAATGTTTGGTAACAATTAAGACTATCTAACAGCTAGAAAAGCAAATATCACGAGTTTAAATATCAAATAAAGAACACTAGAGTTAAGGTTACTAGTATGAATAAGAAGGATGATGATTGTTAATGCATTGCGAAGCAACAAAGACGATTATGCAAGTTTAGTTTCCCTCTAAATTACTTGAGTCCTCTCTCGAATGGTCCTCAAGAGTAATCACTCAATCAATCAACTAAATCCTCTCTCGAATGGTCTTTAGTTAATTGATTAAGCGATTCAATAAGTTTGGAAACCCCTAATGAAGGATCCCCTTAATTTCCATCCAATATCTTGGTATAGAAATTAAGTTGATTCTTGGGATAAAAAGAGTTCAAAATCCGATTTAAGAACGTTCGAAATCAAAATACCAAAGTATAAATGTGATCAATATCTATCCTAAGGTTCAAAACACCAAGATCAATGCATAAACTTCTCCATACATCACACATCAATAAATCATATTTAAACCCTAATTCATACTTTCACCCTAACCTAGATTATGAAACTACTCACTAATCATGGAGTTAAAGCAATTATACAATGAATCTATGACTAATCTAAGGCTAAACATGATTAAGAAATGATTAAACTAATGAAAAGGCAATTCATAAACTAAAGAATGAAGATCTTAATAATATAAGAACATAACAACACCAAGAGAATGAAAAAAAACTAAAACTTTGAATTGAATTGAATGAAAAGTACTTGAATGTAAATCGAATCACAAACTATGATCTCTTCGTCTTCCACCCCATGAGTAGTTCTTGATCACCTCCTCAATTGTAGACTCAAGTTGTTCTTGCGGATCTTAGATAGTTGACCTCCCGCTCCAGCATCAAGATTGGCCCGTAAATCGATCAAGACCATCATAGAAGAATCGCATGAGTAGATTCTTGTTGAACTCATGGTGTGGGCATGAACGGATCATCTCCTTGAATCGCTCCCAAGCTTCGGCAAGTGTCTCATCGTTCTCTTGCTCAAATGAGGAGATCTTCCCTTATGCCGCAGTCTTCCACTCCGGGAAGTATTTCTTCAAGAATGCATCGTGACTTCTTCCCATGTAGTGAGGAATTAGCAGGCAAGCTCTTGAGCCATGACTTTGCTTTTCCGGTAAGAGAGGACCGGAACAAATGCATCTTGATGTAGTCAGGAGAGACATCATTAGTTGTTATCATGGCACAGATCTCAAGAAACCTGTCGAGATGGTCTAGAGGATCTTCATCTGACCCCCACAAAACTGTCTCTTTCACCATCCGAGTATACTGAGGGTGAATGCTGAAATTGGTAGTGGTCGTAGGGAGTCGAATTCCACCTTGAAGAACATAGGAACCCGGATTTCCGAAATCCTAAACATTGTGGATTTGCTTCACCCATTTCTGATTCAACTTCACTTGATGTACTTGAGATTGGTGAAGAAGGCTCGGACCCCAAAGTCAGATTTCCCAAATTCTTCCGAACTTTCGCAACGTACGGTCGATTTCAAGATCTAGAGGCAATGTGGGTGAACCGTGAGTTCTTCTTCTCATGTAACACAACAAAGCTAAGCAAGGATTAGCAAATAACAACCACAGTTAAAAAGAAAATAAAAGAAAAATCAACTAAGCAAACTAAACTAAAATATACTTCAATCAATAGCACAGCTTCCCGGCAACGGCGCCATTTTGATAAGAGGTTTTTAGTGTGTCTTAAGGCACTAAGAACCGCTTTCCCAAACAATATTTATAGTCCTAACAAGCAATCACAAGAGAATAGTAAGGGCAAGTCAGAGATCGCTCCACAGGGAAAATGGATTGATTAGAGTCTATAGTCTAGACACTACCTAATTGAAAGGTATTTGGGGGTTTGAAAGATGTTTGGTAACAATTAAGACTATCTAACAGCTAGAACAAGCAAATATCACGAGTTTAAATATCAAATAAAAGACACTAGAGTTAAGGTTACTAGTATGAATAAGAACGGATGATGATTGTTAATGCGATTGCGAAGCAACAAAGACGATTATGCAAGGTTTAGTTTCCCTCTAAATTACTTGAGTCCTCTCTCGAATGGTCCTCAAGAGTAATCACTCAATCAATCAACTAAATCCTCTCTCGAATGGTCTTTAGTTAATTGATTTAGCGATTCAATAAGTTTGGAAAACCCCTAATGAAGGATCCCCTTAATTTCCATCCAATATCTTGGTATAGAAATTAAGTTGATTCTTGGGGATGATAAAAGAGTTCAAAATCCGATTTAAGAACGTTCGAAATCAAAATACCAAAGTATAAATGTGATCAATATCTATCCTAAGGTCTCAAAACACCAAGATCAATGCATAAACTTCTCCATACATCACAATCACATCAACATCATATTTAAACCCTAATTCATACTTTCACCCTAACCCTAGATTATGAAACTACTCACTAATTATGGAGTTAAAGCAATTATACAATGAATCTATGACTAATCTAAGGCTAAACATGATTAAGAAATGATTAAACTAATGAAAAGCGCAATTCATAAACTAAGAGAATGAAGATCTTAAATAATATAAGAACATAAACAAACACCAAGAGAATGAAATAAAAACTAAAACTTTGAATTGAATTGAATGAAAAGTACCTTGAATGTAAATCGAATCACAAACTATGATCTCTTCGTCTTCCACCCCATGAGTAGTTCTTGATCACCTCCTCAATTGTAGACTCAAGTTGTTCTTGCGGGATCTTAGATAGTTGACCTCCCGCTCCAGCATCAAGATTGGCCCGTGAAATCGGATCAAGACCATCATAGAAGAATCGCATGAGTAGATTCTTGTTGAACTCATGGTGTGGGCATGAACGGATCATCTCCTTGAACCGCTCCCAAGCTTCGGCAAGTGTCTCATCGTTCTCTTGCTCAAATGAGGAGATCTTCCTCCTTATGTCCGCAGTCTTCCACTCCGGGAAGTATTTCTTCAAGAATGCCATCGTGACTTCTTCCCATGTAGTGAGGGAATTAGCAGGCAAGCTCTTGAGCCATGACTTTGCTTTTCCGGTAAGAGAGGACCGGAACAAATGCATCTTGATGTAGTCAGGAGAGACATCATTAGTTGTTATCATGGCACAGATCTCAAGAAACCTGTCGAGATGGTCTAGAGGATCTTCATCTGACCCCCCACAAAACTGCTCTGCTTTCACCATCCGAGTATACTGAGGGTGAATGCTGAAATTTGTAGTGGTGTAGGGAGTCGAATTCCACCTTGAAGAACATAGGAACCCGGATTTCCGAAATCCCTAAACATATTGTGGATTTGCTTCACCCATTTCTGATTCAACTTCACTTGATGTACTTGAGATTGGTGAAGAAGGCTCGGAACCCAAAGTCAGATTTCCCAAATTCTTCCGAAGCTTTCGCAACGTACGGTCGATTTCAAGATCTAGAGGCAATGTGGGTGAACCGTGAGTTCTTCTTCTCATGTAACACAACAAAGCTAAGCAGAGGATTAGCAAATAACAACCACAGTTAAAAAGAAAATAAAAGAAAAATCAACTAAGCAAACTAAACTAAAATATACTTCAATCAATAGCACAGCTTCCCCGGCAACGGCGCCATTTTGATAAGAGGTTTTTAGTGTGTCGTTAAGGCACTAAGAACCGCTTTCCAAACAATATTTATAGTCCTAACAAGCAATACTAAGAGAATAGTAAGGGCAAGTCAAGGGTCGATCCACAGGGAAAATGGGATTGATTAAGTCTATCTAGTCTAGACTACCTAATTGAAAGGTATTTGGGGGTTTGAAAGATGGTTTGGTAACAATTAAGACTATCTAACAGCTAGAACAAGCAAATATCACGAGTTTAAATATCAAATAAAAGACACTAGAGTTAAGGTTACTAGTATGAATAAGAACGGATGATGATTGTTAATGCGATTGCGAAGCAACAAAGACGATTATGCAAGGTTTAGTTTCCCTCTAAATTACTTGAGTCCTCTCTCGAATGGTCCTCAAGAGTAATCACTCAATCAATCAACTAAATCCTCTCTCGAATGGTCTTTAGTTAATTGATTAAGCGATTCAATAAGTTTGGAAAACCCCTAATGAAGGATCCCCTTAATTTCCATCCAATATCTTGGTATAGAAATTAAGTTGATTCTTGGGGATGATAAAAGAGTTCAAAATCCGATTTAAGAACGTTCGAAATCAAAATACCAAAGTATAAATGTGATCAATATCTATCCTAAGGTCTCAAAACACCAAGATCAATGCATAAACTTCTCCATACATCACAATCACATCAACATCATATTTAAACCCTAATTCATACTTTCACCCTAACCCTAGATTATGAAACTACTCACTAATCATGGAGTTAAAGCAATTATACAATGAATCTATGACTAATCTAAGGCTAAACATGATTAAGAAATGATTAAACTAATGAAAAGCGCAATTCATAAACTAAGAGAATGAAGATCTTAAATAATATAAGAACATAACAAACACCAAGAGAATGAAATAAAAACTAAAACTTTGAATTGAATTGAATGAAAAGTACCTTGAATGTAAATCGAATCACAAACTATGATCTCTTCGTCTTCCACCCCATGAGTAGTTCTTGATCACCTCCTCAATTGTAGACTCAAGTTGTTCTTGCGGGATCTTAGATAGTTGACCCCGCTCCAGCATCAAGATTGGCCCGTGAAATCGGATCAAGACCATCATAGAAGAATCGCATGAGTAGATTCTTGTTGAACTCATGGTGTGGGCATGAACGGATCATCTCCTTGAATCGCTCCCAAGCTTCGGCAAGTGTCTCATCGTTCTCTTGCTCAAATGAGGAGATCTTCCTCCTTATGTCCGCAGTCTTCCATCCGGGAAGTATTTCTTCAAGAATGCATCGTGACTTCTTCCCATGTAGTGAGGGAATTAGCAGGCAAGCTCTTGAGCCATGACTTTGCTTTTCCGGTAAGAGAGGACCGGAACAAATGCATCTTGATGTAGTCAGGAGAGACATCATTAGTTGTTATCATGGCACAGATCTCAAGAAACCTGTCGAGATGGTCTAGAGGATCTTCATCTGACCCCCACAAAACTGCTCTGCTTTCACCATCCGAGTATACTGAGGGTGAATGCTGAAATTGGTAGTGGTCGTAGGGAGTCGAATTCCACCTTGAAGAACATAGGAACCCGGATTTCCGAAATCCCTAAACAATTGTGGATTTGCTTCACCCATTTCTGATTCAACTTCACTTGATGTACTTGAGATTGGTGAAGAAGGCTCGGACCCAAAGTCAGATTTCCCAAATTCTTCCGAAGCTTTCGCAACGTACGGTCGATTTCAAGATCTAGAGGCAATGTGGGTGAACCGTGAGTTCTTCTTCTCATGTAACACAACAAAGCTAAGCAGAGGATTAGCAAATAACAACCACAGTTAAAAGAAAATAAAAGAAAAATCAACTAAGCAAACTAAACTAAAATATACTTCAATCAATAGCACAGCTTCCCGGCAACGGCGCCATTTTGATAAGAGGTTTTTAGTGTGTCGTTAAGGCACTAAGAACCGCTTTCCAAACAATCTTTATAGTCCTAACAAGCAATCACTAAGAGAATAGTAAGGGCAAGTCAAGGATCGATCCACAGGGAAAATGGGATTGATTAGAGTCTATCTAGTCTAGACTACCTAATTGAAAGGTATTTGGGGGTTTGAAAGATGTTTGGTAACAATTAAGACTATCTAACAGCTAGAACAAGCAAATACACGAGTTTAAATATCAAATAAAAGACACTAGAGTTAAGGTTACTAGTATGAATAAGAACGGATGATGATTGTTAATGCGATTGCGAAGCAACAAAGACGATTATGCAAGGTTTAGTTTCCCTCTAAATTACTTGAGTCCTCTCTCGAATGGTCCTCAAGAGTAATCACTCAATCAATCAACTAAATCCTCTCTCGAATGGTCTTTAGTTAATTGATTTAGCGATTCAATAAGTTTGGAAAACCCCTAATGAAGGATCCCTTAATTTCCATCCAATATCTTGGTATAGAAATTAAGTTGATTCTTGGGGATGATAAAAGAGTTCAAAATCCGATTTAAGAACGTTCGAAATCAAAATACCAAAGTATAAATGTGATCAATATCTATCCTAAGGTCTCAAAACACCAAGATCAATGCATAAACTTCTCCATACATCACAATCACATCAACATCATATTTAAACCCTAATTCATACTTTCACCCTAACCCTAGATTATGAAACTACTCACTAATCATGGAGTTAAAGCAATTATACAATGAATCTATGACTAATCTAAGGCTAAACATGATTAAGAAATGATTAAACTAATGAAAAGCGCAATTCATAAACTAAGAGAATGAAGATCTTAAATAATATAAGAACATAAACAAACACCAAGAGAATGAAATAAAAACTAAAACTTTGAATTGAATTGAATGAAAAGTACCTTGAATGTAAATCGAATCACAAACTATGATCTCTTCGTCTTCCACCCCATGAGTAGTTCTTGATCACCTCCTCAATTGTAGACTCAAGTTGTTCTTGCGGGATCTTAGATAGTTGACCTCCCGCTCCAGCATCAAGATTGGCCCGTGAAATCGGATCAAGACCATCATAGAAGAATCGCATGAGTAGATTCTTGTTGAACTCATGGTGTGGGCATGAACGGATCATCTCCTTGAATCGCTCCCAAGCTTCGGCAAGTGTCTCATCGTTCTCTTGCTCAAATGAGGAGATCTTCCTCCTTATGTCCGCAGTCTTCCACTCCGGGAAGTATTTCTTCAAGAATGCCATCGTGACTTCTTCCCATGTAGTGAGGGAATTAGCAGGCAAGCTCTTGAGCCATGACTTTGCTTTTCCGGTAAGAGAGGACCGGAACAAATGCATCTTGATGTAGTCAGGAGAGACATCATTAGTTGTTATCATGGCACAGATCTCAAGAAACCTGTCGAGATGGTCTAGAGGATCTTCATCTGACCCCCACAAAACTGCTCTGCTTTCACCATCCGAGTATACTGAGGGTGAATGCTGAAATTGGTAGTGGTCGTAGGGAGTCGAATTCCACCTTGAAGAACATAGGAACCCGGATTTCGAAATCCCTAAACAATTGTGGATTTGCTTCACCCATTTCTGATTCAACTTCACTTGATGTACTTGAGATTGGTGAAGAAGGCTCGGACCCAAAGTCAGATTTCCCAAATTCTTCCGAAGCTTTCGCAACGTACGGTCGATTTCAAGATCTAGAGGCAATGTGGGTGAACCGTGAGTTCTTCTTCTCATGTAACACAACAAAGCTAAGCAGAGGATTAGCAAATAACAACCACAGTTAAAAAGAAAATAAAAGAAAAAATCAACTAAGCAAACTAAACTAAAATATACTTCAATCAATAGCACAGCTTCCCCGGCAACGGCGCCATTTTGATAAGAGGTTTTTAGTGTGTCGTTAAGGCACTAAGAACCGCTTTCCAAACAATCTTTATAGTCCTAACAAGCAATCACTAAGAGAATAGTAAGGGCAAGTCAAGGTCGATCCACAGGGAAAATGGAATTGATTAGAGTCTATCTAGTCTAGACTACCTAATTGAAAGGTATTTGGGGGTTTAAAAGATGTTTGGTAACAATTAAGACTATCTAACAGCTAGAACAAGCAAATATCACGAGTTTAAATATCAAATAAAAGACACTAGAGTTAAGGTTACTAGTATGAATAAGAACGGATGATGATTGTTAATGCGATTGCGAAGCAACAAAGACGATTATGCAAGGTTTAGTTTCCCTCTAAATTACTTGAGTCCTCTCTCGAATGGTCCTCAAGAGTAATCACTCAATCAATCAACTAAATCCTCTCTCGAATGGTCTTTAGTTAATTGATTAAGCGATTCAATAAGTTTGGAAAACCCCTAATGAAGGATCCCCTTAATTTCCATCCAATATCTTGGTATAGAAATTAAGTTGATTCTTGGGGATGATAAAAGAGTTCAAAATCCGATTTAAGAACGTTCGAAATCAAAATACCAAAGTATAAATGTGATCAATATCTATCCTAAGGTCTCAAAACACCAAGATCAATGCATAAACTTCTCCATACATCACAATCACATCAACATCATATTTAAACCCTAATTCATACTTTCACCCTAACCCTAGATTATGAAACTACTCACTAATCATGGAGTTAAAGCAATTATACAATGAATCTATGACTAATCTAAGGCTAAACATGATTAAGAAATGATTAAACTAATGAAAAGCGCAATTCATAAACTAAGAGAATGAAGATCTTAAATAATATAAGAACATAAACAAACACCAAGAGAATGAAATAAAAACTAAAACTTTGAATTGAATTGAATGAAAAGTACCTTGAATGTAAATCGAATCACAAACTATGATCTCTTCGTCTTCCACCCCATGAGTAGTTCTTGATCACCTCCTCAATTGTAGACTCAAGTTGTTCTTGCGGGATCTTAGATAGTTGACCTCCCGCTCCAGCATCAAGATTGGCCCGTGAAATCGATCAAGACCATCATAGAAGAATCGCATGAGTAGATTCTTGTTGAACTCATGGTGTGGGCATGAACGGATCATCTCCTTGAACGCTCCCAAGCTTCGGCAAGTGTCTCATCGTTCTCTTGCTCAAATGAGGAGATCTTCCTCCTTATGTCCGCAGTCTTCCACTCCGGGAAGTATTTCTTCAAGAATGCCATCGTGACTTCTTCCCATGTAGTGAGGGAATTAGCAGGCAAGCTCTTGAGCCATGACTTTGCTTTTCCGGTAAGAGAGGACCGGAACAAATGCATCTTGATGTAGTCAGGAGAGACATCATTAGTTGTTATCATGGCACAGATCTCAAGAAACCTGTCGAGATGGTCTAGAGGATCTTCATCTGACCCCCCACAAAACTGCTCTGCTTTCACCATCCGAGTATACTGAGGGTGAATGTTGAAATTGGTAGTGGTCGTAGGGAGTCGAATTCCACCTTGAAGAACATAGGAACCCGGATTTCTGAAATCCCTAAACAATTGTGGATTTGCTTCACCCATTTCTGATTCAACTTCACTTGATGTACTTGAGATTGGTGAAGAAGGCTCGGACCCAAAGTCAGATTTCCCAAATTCTTCCGAAGCTTTCGCAACGTACGGTCGATTTCAAGATCTAGAGGCAATGTGGGTGAACCGTGAGTTCTTCTTCTCATGTAACACAACAAAGCTAAGCAGAGGATTAGCAAATAACAACCACAGTTAAAAAGAAAATAAAAGAAAAATCAACTAAGCAAACTAAACTAAAATATACTTCAATCAATAGCACAGCTTCCCCGGCAACGGCGCCATTTTGATAAGAGGTTTTTAGTGTGTCGTTAAGGCACTAAGAACCGCTTTCCAAACAATCTTTATAGTCCTAACAAGCAATCACTAAGAGAATAGTAAGGGCAAGTCAAGGGTCGATCCACAGGGAAAATGGGATTGATTAGAGTCTATCTAGTCTAGACTACCTAATTGAAAGGTATTTGGGGGTTTGAAAGATGTTTGGTAACAATTAAGACTATCTAACAGCTAGAACAAGCAAATATCACGAGTTTAAATATCAAATAAAAGACACTAGAGTTAAGGTTACTAGTATGAATAAGAACGGATGATGATTGTTAATGCGATTGCGAAGCAACAAAGACGATTATGCAAGGTTTAGTTTCCCTCTAAATTACTTGAGTCCTCTCTCGAATGGTCCTCAAGAGTAATCACTCAATCAATCAACTAAATCCTCTCTCGAATGGTCTTTAGTTAATTGATTAAGCGATTCAATAAGTTTGGAAAACCCCTAATGAAGGATCCCCTTAATTTCCATCCAATATCTTGGTATAGAAATTAAGTTGATTCTTGGGGATGATAAAAGAGTTCAAAATCCGATTTAAGAACGTTCGAAATCAAAATACCAAAGTATAAATGGATCAATATCTATCTAAGGTCTCAAAACACCAAGATCAATGCATAAACTTCTCCATACATCACAATCACATCAACATCATATTTAAACCCTAATTCATACTTTCACCCTAACCCTAGATTATGAAACTACTCACTAATCATGGAGTAAGCAATTATACAATGAATCTATGACTAATCTAAGGCTAAACATGATTAAGAAATGATTAAACTAATGAAAAGTGCAATTCATAAACTAAGAGAATGAAGATCTTAAATAATATAAGAACATAAACAAACACCAAGAGAATGAAATAAAAACTAAAACTTTGAATTGAATTGAATGAAAAGTACCTTGAATGTAAATCGAATCACAAACTATGATCTCTAATCTCAATTACCAATGAAAACTCAAGTGTTTTCTCTCTAATACAAAACCCTAAAATATTGTGTGAAAACTAGAATAAAGAGTACGTCCCCAAGTCCTCTCGAAAAGAGGGTTTAATGATCGATTTTTTTTTTTTCCGGATCATGAGGTGCGGGCGCACCAAAAGGAGGTGCGGGCGCACCTGAGTCTTCTGCCTCAAGGTGGTAATCTCTTCGTCAAATGGTGCGGGCGCACCAGATGAAGGTGCAGGCGCACCACATGTAAGGTGCGGGCGCGCCTAAGTCTCCTGCCTCAGCCTGAATTACTTCGTAGAATGTGCGGGCGCACCACGGTTTGGTGCGGGCGCACCAGACATAGGTGCGTGCGCACCTTATGCTTTGTGCGGCGCCCGCCAATGTAGTCTGTTTTGTGCTCCAGAATTGGTCGATGGTGCGGGCGCACCAGTGGCTTGTGCGGGCGCACCATCATGTGCGGGGCATACCAAGCGCACCTCAGGCTACCTTTCAGCCTCTAGCTCGTTCCCTTATGCCATGTCTCGCATTTCCCGACCCCGAAGAGGGCAATACCTGCAATAGAAACACGAACAACATGGTGAAAGCATATGTGCTAGAAATTCGATCGAAATAGATCGAAAGTCTAGCAAAATGTCACTATGACCAAGTATGATCACAGTGAATGAAATAGAAGGGAAAAGTGAGGAGAAAGAAGGAAGAAAAGGAGGAAAAGGGAGCTAAAACAAGCCAAAAGAAGGTCATAAAGTGCGTTGGAAACGCACTTATCAGAAGTCATCTACAATAACCAACACATATTTCTTGCCACTCCTACTTTGTATCCTCATAGGTCCACATAAATCCATATGAATCAATTCTAAAGGTCTTGTGGTACTTACCACATTCTTGGACTTGAAAGAGGACCTAGCATGCTTACCTTTAGCGCATGCATCACAAACATAATCTAAATGAAACTTGATTGAAGGTAAATCTAAAACTAGTTCTTTAGAACGAAGTTTGTCAAGCAAAGAAAAGCTAGCATGACCTAGACGCATATGCCATAAAAATGAATCATCATCAATAACACTAAGGCATGTAAACTTGTTTTTGGGAACAAGGTTGAGATCCACAACATATGTGTTCCCTTTTCTTGTTCCTTCCAAAATGACATCCTTTGTGTTATTGTTGACAATTAAACATTTTTCACTATTAAACTTCACACAGTTCCCTTTATCACAGAATCGGGAAATACTCAACAAGTTATGCTTTAAACCATCAACTAGAAAAACATTATCTATGGAATGTGACGATGACTTACCAACTTTGCCCATGGCAACTATGTTACCTTTCTTGTTGTCACCAAAAGTCACACTTCCACCATTATAGGTTGAGAGTGAGAGAAATCTTGATTTATCTCCAGTCATATGCTTAGAATAACCACTGTCTAGGTACCATGTGTTGTTCCCCCTCACTCCAACCTGCAAGAAAACTAATTGTTAGAGTTAGGAACCCAATCTTTCTTGGGTTCCTTTCCTTCAGGAACAATAGATTTCTTTTTCCAAATTACTGTACTTGTGGTAGACATGGTGATGATGGATTAGTTTTGAAAATGTATTTTTTAATTTGTAAATGTCGTGCATGGTGATGTTTAGTAAATGTTTTTTGAAAAAGGTAGAATAGAAGAGGGTCTAGGATTGATTTCGAAAGATGTATGCTTTTTTAAATTGATTAAATATGATACGGTATGATTGATAGGGAAGATTAGTTGAACAACATGGAAGAGGTAGACATGCATAACAATATTAACTCTACCATGACCATTTTTCTCTAGATGCATTCTTTTAGGACATAATTGACCTTGCATGAAAATACTGATTTTTATGTTTTGAATTAGGTGATACACCTGAAATGACCAAGTGTTTTTTTACGCGAATGCACACAGACCGAACATAGGATCGACCACCACAACGAATAAATCAAAGAAAAGCATGTGATGCACAGACTACGTGCAGCACAGTATGCGCAAAGCAAAGTCGTGCGTCTGGCGCGATAGTGGTGTGCTTGGTGCATTACTCCCTCAACATGTTTTTGGGGATTTAAGCGATGTTTTGGCCGATTGACGATTTTTTTTAGACGTGATTTTTAGTAACGACACATAATAATGACAATTTGACAAGGTAATAATAGGAAAAAATTGCAATCACGGACAAATGTCATATAAAATGGATGCAAAAGTTCCAACCTAAGGTCCGGTTCTATATTTGAAACATTGGTCAGGTTTAGGTTCAGTTTGAAAGGGTCCATGACTAAGAGATTGATCTTACACTTCGTACCCCTGATTAAAGAGGTGGCCATGTGTAAGACGCACTCCAATTCTTAAGCCATGAACAAGAGAACAATGACATGGTTGGGTAGCTTTGCTTATGACTAAAATCCAACACTATCGCTCAGAAAGCTTTTTGGAAAGACAAAGCGCAAACCCCCCCGGAGGTGACCTCACACAAGGAACATGCGCTAATGAGGTAAGGTATTGTCCTTATAGTGGCTTAAACAATAGCCATTCATATGCAAAACTATAATGTCATTCTAAGGCATAAAAAGAGTAAGCACCGTATTTTTTGAGTTTCACCCACTCATTAAAAAATATTTTGTTTTAAATTCAACCTAGTGAAGTCGCCAAATTGTAGGCGAGTTATTTTATTTTGCCTGCGCGGGATAAGCGCGTGTTAGATTTGACTACCCCATTCTAAAGGTTTTATTATTAAAAACGTTTGAAGTCGTCAACAAGTCTTTAAAGGAAGATTCATAAACCTAATTAGATATTGGGAAATCGTAGGGACTAAATAGGGACTTATCCAATTTAGATTTCCCCTTCTAGACTCCATAGATGGTCAAAATGAACCAAAGATTGAGTTCGGGAGTGAGGGTACAAACACAGTCAGGAAGCATGTTGCCCATTGCGGGCCTCTACTAAGTAATGATTCATGTCCATGTTTATACAAAAGAACAGCCTCTACTAAGTATCCTAAAAAGAATTAGTCTAGGTTGGTTAAGAAAACCTATAAAAAGACTATTTTTTTTAGTGATATGCTATCATGCAATCAATTTACAGGGAACCTAACAGGTTGTACAAGTTAATCTGATTAATGTTAGAACAGTTCCTTAGGTCTTGATTAGCAAAAATAACATATGGGTGATAATAAAGCAGGACAATTAAATAATAAGCATAAAAAATAATCGGGCAAATATTCAATACGCATTGGCAGGAATAATAATAATATGAAAATAAAGTATAGAAAAGGGATTAGAATGTAAAAAGGCACAATTTTTATATTAAAGATCTACATCTTGAAAGAAATAGTTAGTAAATTCAATATAAAAATAGAAATTTATTTAAGAACCCTCAGGATTACACCGTAGCTTGGGTCTGCGAGATTGACAAGCTCCGGGACGAGCAATCGTGAAGCCAGAAAATCTGATATCTGAATGTATGTAGATTGAATGTATTTGTGTTTGAAAGTATGAGTTTTTGTGGGGAAGTTTTGTGTTTCGTAGAAAGGTTCGTAAGATATTCGTCGAGGTGTTATGTGAAAAATTCATTTTCTAAATCTGTACGGAAATCGGGCCTATTTATAGGGAAAACGACACTACGCCTCACGCGCCAGCTACGTCTGGCGCATGACGCGGCATGCCCCACTATAAAGCGTACACGTGGTATGCGCTTTGAAAAAGATAGGAAAGTAAAATGCGCTTCACACAGAGTTGTGTGCTAGGCGCACGTCACAATGTGTGGCACAGTGCCACGTGTAAAGAAAAGTTGCGCCTGGCGCATGGCTCAGTGCTAGTTGCACCAGCCTGGCTCTTGACGTGTCATTGCTAGCTTTTCTAAAACGTGTTTTAAATAATTTTCTTTTATCCTTTAATTCCAGAAATATGATTTTACGGGATAAAATTTGATTTTAACAAAAAAAATATCTTTTGAAAATATTTACATATTATACATTAAATAATTAATTATTATTAAATAATGAATTGGGCTTTTCAAAGGATTGGGCTTAAAATACAATTAATTATCATGAATGATTGATTGGGCTTTAAAATAGAACTTTGACACTTTTCAAAATGATTTTTGAATAGCTTTTCGGACTGCTCTGCCCTAGGGTCGGACCAATTAAGACCACGGTATGTTTCATCATTAGATCCTTAAATTGGGGTACACGATTACGTGTCTAGAGATCTCTGTTTGGAAGAAATCAGATGGGTTGATCTTTGGGTGAGAATTCCAAGACTTCCTACCGAGCTACTTAATTTTGATTTAATTTCAAACCTGTTTGCTTCTAATGATTTTGATGTTCTGATTAAGTTGGATTAGAGATCCCTGTTGAGAAATAGAATAAGGTTTGTTAGGGCTTATATTCGTGTGGATATACATGGCCCTTTGTCGGAGTTTGCTGAAGTCAGTTGTGTTGCAGAGCTTGTGCATGGTTCATTATCTGGTATGAAGATTTTTCTTTAAGCTATCTTTTTGTGGTGATTTTTTTCATCTGATTGATTTTTTTTCCTATTTTGAACTCCCTTGAAAAGGAGGTCAATGTAAAACTTGTTAAAAGTCCCAAGCATTCATACCAAGCCTTAGCTAAGGTTGTTGGTCAAAGAAACTCATGGTTCCACTAATGTGCTAGCAAAAGTGGTCCATGTAAAATCAAAACATGTTAACTTGCATGAGTCTCATGGTCCTAATGTCCTTTTTAAGAAAAACTTTGGTAGTTCAAAAGGTGGTATTATTTACACTCTCGCTGCTAAAGGCATTGTACTTAGTGAACTTGTGTTGGTTGGTTATGGTAAGTCAAAAGAAGTTGTTATTGATCTTGTGGGTGTTAAGGATAAAGGGAAAGGAAATCTTGTGATAATTGACCCTATTATCCATGATGATTCCTTTGATAAAGAACTCTTTGGGCAGTACTCCTCTTGTATTTTATCCTGCTAGAGATGTTGTGCCTGGGAAGGTTATTACTCCAAGGGAGGCTATCACACTCATCATCTTTTTCTAGTCCCTCTGAAGTTTCTGTTCCAGCTGATCTATTTGATGAGAGTCAATATCTCCCTCTTAAGTGTTCTGCATCCTTGTTGATAATGATGGTAATGACACCCTCCTTATGGGTACGAAAGCTAAGACCACGATAGAAGAGTTAGATTCCTTTGCTGAGACATCCTTCCACTCTATGCATTCTGCCAATTGTTAAGCAGATTGAGAATTTGGCAATCGAGCCAGCTTGTCTTTTTGAGCATTCTTGCCAGATCAGTTCAGCAAAAGGGAGAATTGAAGAAATGGAGGAGAATGATACATCACTCTGTTATGAAGAGGAAAAAGGTTCTAAGCCAGTGATGTATTTGTATTTATATAAAAATGTCGGTTGGCTTTTGGAACATTCTGCCATAGGAAAAATGATATGGTAGAAGTAGGGAATTTTTGTGCTAGCAACAACATTAAGATATGTATGTTGCGTGAGGTTAAAGCTCCCTCCGCTCCTGCCAAAAAATTTTGAAGCTAGTGTGGTTTTAAGCATGTTGATGACACTCTTGCCATAAGACTCTCTGGAGGTTAGGGGTCTTGTGGAAGGATTGTAATGTTGATTCCCTTAATCTGAGAGTAATGCATATATCTTCTCGCTTCATTGTTTGTTCAATTCAATTATTAAATATTGTTTATACTTTTGTATTAATATTTATTTATGCCCCAGTACAATCATCCCATAAAGATGAATTCTGGGAAGAAATTATTAACTACATTAACAGTTTATCAATGCATTTTATCATGTCAGGAGATTCCAATGAACTTAATAGTGATCTATAATAAAATTGGGGGGCTCCAACTAACTCTTTGGAAATTCCTTATAGAGAAAATAATTTTTATGAAAGACTTGATAAATGGGTGGCTAGTGTTGAATGGTTAGCTCGGTTCCCTGATGCTAGGGTTAAACATCGTGTTTTCTCCTCAACGGACAATTGCTAGATTTCCCTTCATTTTCTCCCTTAAAATAATAATAAAGAGCACCCCTTTTTAGGTTTCAGAAGATGTGCACTCGAAGAAAGGATTTTGATTTTTTAGTCAAGAGAACTTACTGTTCTCATATTGTAGGCTCAAACATGTTTTGTTAAAGGAAATTCAGGATTATCTCCTCATATTGTAGGCTCAAACACAAATTTGGAATAAATCCCATTTTGACAACATTTTTAGACAAATGAGCTTAGTTTATTCTTTGTTAAAGGAAATTCAGGATTATCTCCTCATCAATTCAACGAGTAAAGTTTATCAAGATAAACAAATAATTTTACTTCAAAAGTGGAATTTGCTTATGAATTTTAGTGAGACTTATTGGAAGCAAAAAAAAAGTAAAGCTCAATATTTGACCAAAGGTGATGTGAATTTTAAATACTATCATGCTCATGCATTTATTAACGAAACCAAGATCAGATTAAAGAATATATTAACGTAGCTAATAAGGTGATTTCAACTCCTCTATTAATTGCCATTGAAATTTCAAAAGAATTTTGCTAAACATTTTTCTCAAATCCTAACTCTTCATTTGATGTGGAGAATAATTTTAATTTAATCACTCCCATAATTTTGGAGGAAGATATTGTTTTTAAAATTGAAATTAAACATACCACTTTTGATTTAGCACCAAACAAGGATGATACCTTTTTTCTTCCAAAAGTATTGGACACTTGTGGAAAATTATGTTATTAGAGTTGTAAGAGCTTTTTTTTCATGCTGGTAACCTTCTTAAAGAGATTAATCATACGTTCCTTACTTAATTCCTAAAAGTAATAACTCTCCACTAGTAGAAAAACGTTGATTTACTCTCCTAAATTGTGTCACATAACTGGAAAACTGATGCAGACGTCTAGGAGCACATCATCTTTCAACTAGATAATCATGCCATTAAAGATTTCACTACTCTCTCATCTCTCAACTCGCTGCTGAATTGTTTAAGGTTTCGGGTTTTGCCACTGATTTCACCATTTATTTCAACTCCCCGCTGAATTCAAGTATTCTGCGAGGTTGAAAAAGCATTAAGAATTCGAGTGTTGTGCTCTTACCGTCGAGTGTCTAATGAAGATGAAGAAGATCAAGGTTCTAGAATTTAGTTTTTCTAGTTGTGTTAGTCTTGGACGAACACTTAAACAACTACAAGAGGGGGGGGGTGAATTGTAGTTGGGGAGCTTTTCAAACTTTTTGCGGAAATAAAAGAATGATTGAATAAGAAAGAAGTAATTGCATGAACAAGAAAGAACTAGGAACACGAGATTTTTACAAGGAAAACTTTCTAGGCCCAAGAGGAAGAAAAACCTTGACCACGAGGGATTTTGACTCAATTCTCTTTAATAACTTTAGGCCAAAAGACTCACTTTTGTACAACCTAAACTCGACCTACTCTGTTCCACTAGGAACTGGTTCCCAGTCAGCTTGTTTCTCCTGAACAGTTGACTTTCTCTCTTGACTTCACTCAAAGTCTTTTCTCTCTTCTCTTTCTCTTTTTCTCTCAAATTGATTACAGATTTAGATTCACTCAACCCAATCTATAATACACTAAAAACTAATGAAAGAAGAAGAAAACCGAATATACTTTCACTAAAAATATTACACAGAAAATTCTGAAAGCATACATAAAAAGATCGTTACAAACAACTATTTGTAGAGACCAATCTTCTCAAGTTCTTTTCCACGATCTTCTCCATGATCTTCTCCATGATCACACGCAGCTTAAATTCAGCCACTTCTCCCATTAATATATTCGTTAATATATTACCGTTGGCAGTTGGTTAGTTATGCTCCACAACCTTAGCCACTAACACGCGCATCTCCACTTTCCCATGCCTTGTTAGTAGGTTGGTTGTTGTGGTTCCTTAATTATAGGAACTACCACAACGCATCCTTTTTAGGCGCTTGTTTAGGTTAGATTTTGGCGGCTCCTTGTTTATGAAATAATCAAAAGGCTGCACACAAACTAACTAAACAGAATATTATGAAAAAAAACATATCATAACTTTTACCTCCATAATATTAACGGTTTCGTCACAAATAAAGTTTAATAACTTAAGTTTGATTAACCTCCTAATCAATTCTTCATAAGTTATTTAACATATTATTTGTGAAGTCTAAAATAAATATACTAATTTAAACTGAAAGAATAAATCTACTCTATAAACTAAGTTAAAACACACGTAATTAAATATAACAAAATAAACTAGAAACATACGGATAAAAAGAAATTAAAATTAAATAAAGTAATTATTTGTCATTATCAAAATAATGAAACAACGATATTCCCCCTTTTTTATTATGACAAATAATTTGAATTTTTTTTATTTTTATGTTTTGAAAAAAATAGAGACTAAGACTAAAACTCACAAAAAAAATACACAAACTAGACTTAAGTAAACCCAACTAAGACTGGGAACAGGGATCAGAAAAACATGCATAGGAACTGACATAAAAATTTTTTTAGACACAATATATCTCTTCCCCCTTTGTCATTATCAAAACCAAGGAATGTACCTGCAGCACTAGAGAGTCAACAGTCTAGGCATCAAGCAAGTTGCTCAAACATAATCTCATAATATTAGCCATCCAAACACACAAACAAAATAAGCATGCAAAAGCAACAATAGACAACAGATTTAAGCAATATGCAGAGTAAGAGAAGAAGTGAAGAAATATAAAGAAAATTAAAAGTGCTTCATGTGTCTCAAAGGACACAAGAAGAGAAATCCAAAAGAATTGTTTAATAATTACAGCCACAAAAAATTGTTCAATTGTTCCAAATTGAAGTTAGGGTTTGAGCGTTTGAAGAGAGAGGAGACCACAAAATCAATCTTGGAGAGCACACCATCCACCTTGTTCCTGATCCCGTATCAGCATTCTTGATGGCAATCAGTTGTTGTTGCTGCTGAGAGTCCAGAACAGAGACAGTGGTTCTATGGCATTGATCTTGGTGTGCAAAAGGGTCAAGGAGTCCTGAATTTCCCGGAGTACTTGTTAGCCCAGTAGTAGACAGCAACGGAAAATCCACAGCAGTAGAAGGAACTGGATCGAGTCTAGGTGAATAAAACTGTTTCACCTTGATCCTGCTCCTTCAGAGACTTGGACCCAGCCAACCTTTGACTCTTCCTCACAGACCCACTTGGAACCCCTCTTCACCACTTCCTCTTACTACCCACCTCAACCTTATAGGCGTTTCTTCCTTCTCAAATCTATCTTCCCATTACCAACCTAAACTAAGCCTGGTCAGAGTTCCTTTGTAAGATAATTTTCTGGCTCAAGGAAAAGAGGGACTGGAGGCAGTTTAACTTTCATTGTTTGAAAACAGAGAGAGAAGATTTCCATAACCCACTTTGGTGTTATGGGAATGCAGTGAGAGAGATGTGAAATAATAAAGAGGGAAGGTTGTTTTGATGTTGTTAGCAAGGCAGTACATAATGGAAAGATCCATTAGACTTGCCTGGGTTCTTTTTGAGGAACGGGGTAGAATGAAACGCCAAATAAACTGGAAAAAATATTGAAATGGAGACAATTCTTTTTGATATAAAGATAATGCAGTAGAATTGCCATTAAAGAAAGCAAGAATTTAGCATTTGAAACTCCATTTATGTTCAGCTTTGCCCTACCCTTAATATATCTTTGTAACCCTCAATTGGGACATCAAACCATTCCCCCAGTTTCTTCTCATTATAGTACCACAGACCATTCACTACAGACACCACAACCCTCAGTTATGTAAACCTGAACAAAAACTTTTCATTTTTTTTCATAAAGACCCTCATCCAAACTGACAATTTTCACCATTTTTGAAATTTTAAGATGTTCAATAATTCAGTCCACTTGGACTTTTTGCACCATGCAACATCATACAAAAACCCACAAGAAATTGTGAGATTTTGTTTTCTTACCTCGCTTTGTAGGTACTGAATCTCTTTTCTTGTTCGCTTTCAACCTCTTTTCACCATCTTCTTTTTCGGAGAGAGAGAAACAGGAGCAGAGGTTCCGATTTTGACCCGGTAGAATCTTCTTAGTCTTGGATGATTCTTGAGCACTGTTTCATCAAGGGATGGTGTTTTCTCTCTGGGAAATTTTCGTGATCACCGGTATTTTGGTTTTGGAAGACATGGTGAAAGTGTTTTGAGGGAGGTTGAAGATGAGCGAGGAGAGAGAGAGAAATGAGTTGATTGATGAGTGGAAATTATGAGGGGTCAGTGATGTGATGGGTTATAAAGTAATCATGATTCCGTGTGAAAAGAAGTGGAGAGTTAGGTTTAATGAAACGGTTTATGGGTTTTGGAAGGCATTTAATGAAGTTTCTTCATTTAACTTAGATTAATTGAACGCGTAATTGTGGCATAATTCATATTAAATTTAATTTTGGAAGAGTGTGAAAAGAAAGAAACAAGGAAATTTGGAGGAAATTAAAAAATAGAAAAAAAAATTACTCTTGCATATGATAAAATGTGTCCATAATGTACAAACTACATACGTACCAAATATGTGCAAGGACACTAAGGGTAATATTCAAAGACATATGTGAGTCCTTATACTTGACCCTAGGTGTATGAATTTTAATTCATGAAGTTGCAGGACATACTTAGTAAGAAACAATTTGGGGGAATCAACATCATGTGTACATTTAAACAATTTTTATCATTCCTAGTTCCAAGCGTATCTTTTCAAACCTGCCCTAGATAGAGGTTTAGTCAATATGTCAGCTATTTGATTTTCAGTTGGACAAAAATCAACTTTGACTAATCCCTTCTCTACATTGTCTTTTAGGAAATGATGTCTAATGTGAATATGCTTGACTCTAGAGTGATGAACTGGATCCTTGGAAATGCAAATGCACTAGTATTATCACAAGTATAGGAACACACTTAAATTTTATGCCAAAGTCACGTACCTGTTGCTTGATCCATAATACCTGAGAGCAGCAAGCAGCAGCAGCCACGTATTCAGCTTCGACTGTGGAAAGAGCAACGTGTTTGTTTCTTTGAGCTCCAAGAAACCAAGCTTGATCCTAGGAACTGGATAATACCCGATGTGCTTTTCGATTCACCAAGTCTCCAGCATAGTCAGCATCGGAATAGCTTACTAGATCAAAGATGTCACTTCGAGGATAGAACAAACAAAGATCATCACTTCCTTTCAAATATCTAAGAATCCTTTTGACAGCTGTCAAATGAGATTCCTTAGGATTTGATTGGAATCTAGCACATAAACCAACACTAAAGGAATATCAGGCCTACTAGCAGTTAGATAAAGTAAGGAACCAATCATACCTCTATAGAGTTTCTGATCTACGGACTTACCACTTTGATCCTCATCTAACCTTGTACCTGTTCCTATAGGAGTATGGTTTGTTTTTGCTTGATCCAGTCCATATTTTTTCAATAACTCCTTTACGTATTTTGTTGATGGATCATTGTTCCTTTTCAGTTTGCTTGATTTGCAAACCAAGAAAGAAGTTTAATTCTCCCATCATGCTCATTTCAAATTCACTACGCATTAACTCAGCAAATTCTTTACAAAGAGATTCGTTAGTTGCACCAAAAATTATATCATCCACATAAATCTGAACCACTAGGATGTCTGTTCCTTTGGATCGAAGGAACAGGGTCCTATCAACTTTCCTCGTATAAAATCATTAGAAAGTAAGAATTTTGAAAGTCTTTCATACCATGATCTAGGAGCTTGCTTAAGCCCATAAAGAGCTTTATCTAGCTTATAGACATGATTGGAAGATCCGGGTTTTCAAAACCAGGAGGTTGTTCCACATAGACGTCTTCAATAAATATCCATTTAAAAAGGCACATTTGACGTCCATTTGGTACAACCTAAAACCCATGAATGTGCAAAGGCAATCAAAATTCTTATTGTCATTCTAGCTACAGGAACAAAGGTTTCATCGAAGTCAATACCTTCTTGTTGATTCTACCCTTTGGCTACTAGTCTGGCTTTGTTTCTTATGACTGTTCCATGTTCGTCAAGCTTGTTCTTGAAGACCCATTTTAGCCAATACCTTTTGGTTTTTAGGCTTGGTCTCAAGATGCCAGACCTTGTTCCCCTGGAACTCATTCAGTTCCTCTTGCATGGCGTTATCCAGTCAGACTCCAGTAGGGCATCATTGTGATCTCGTGGTTCTGTCATAGACAAAAAGGCATGGAAAGCACATAAAATTTTTCAGTTGGGATCTCGTTTGAGTTCCCTTTTCAATATCACTTACTATTAAATCCAATGGATGGGATTTCAGTGTTTCCATGGTCTTGGTTCAAATTCCTTGTCTCTGCTCCTCCAGTTGAGGAGCTTCATTCGTTCGTTCTACTGGATGAATTTCTGTGCCTGTTCCTCCTGTATAACAGGATCAGGAACACTATCTCTTCTTCAGAATATGCTTTTTGTCGGTTCCTCAGGTGTTAGTTCCTCATCAATGTTTACTGACTCCTCAATACGAGTCAGTCCTATTTCAAAGTCATTTTCATGACTTAGTTCCTGCAGGAGTTAGTTTCATCAAAATAACATGGACACTTTCCTCAACACACATTGTTCGTTTGTTGTAAACTCTATATGCTTACTACTTAAAGCATATCCAATAAAAACAGCCTCATCCTTCTAGCATCAAACTTTCCTAAATTGTCTTTACCATTGTTATGTACAAAGCATTTACAACCAAATTCTAAAGTATGAGATATTGGGTTTTCTTCCTTTGAGTAGCTCATAAGGGGTCTTCAAGACAATGGTCTTAGCATGACTCTATTGATTATGTAGCATGCCGTATTCACTGCTTCAGCCCAGAAATTTTCGGAAGATTGCTTGCTATGATCATTGTTCTTGCCATGTCCTCCAAAGTGCGATTCTTCCTTCTACCACGCCATTTTGTTGTGGAGTTCTAGGAGCTGAGAAGTTGTGATCAAGCCTTCTTTCTGCAAAACTCATCAAATTTGGATTTTCAAACTCCTTACCATGATCAGAACGCAAGTGCTTAATTTTAAAACCACTTATTCTTTGAGTTCTTTTGCAAAGTTAACAAATTCATCAAATGTCTCATCTTTGCTATGAAAAAAATAACCCAAGTGTATCTTGAAAAATCATCAACTATTAACAAGCACATATCTCTTACCAGATCGACTTTGGATTCGAACAGGGCCACATAAGTCCATATGAATCAATTCAAGAGGACTTTGTGTGTTACCATTTTCTTTGATTTGAACGAGGATCTAACTTGTTTACCTTTTGCACATGGTCCACAAACTTCATGGTTTGAGACTTTGATAGTTGGTAATCCAACAACAAGTCCTTACCACTTAGCTTCTGGAGAATGCCATACTTGTGTGACCACACCTTTTATGCCAAAGAAGTGGTTCATTCTTATGCGGCACTTAAAAAGTTAGATTGTTCCTAGGAACAAGGTTGAGATCAACAACGTAAGTGTTCCCTTTCCTTGTTCCTTCAGAATTTTGGTACCTGTTCCTGCATTACTTACTACCAAACTCATCAGTAAAATTTACACTGTTCCCTTTGTCGCAAAATTGAGAAATACTAAGCAGATTTGTTTTAAACCCTCGACCAAAAATACATTATCTATGGAATGTGACTTAGACTTTCCTACCTTCCCTATTGCTACAATGTTACCGGTAAGATTGTCTCCGAAGGTCACAGTTCCTCCATCATAGGCTGAAAGCGAGAGAAATTTCTTTATCTCCTGTCATGTGTTTAGAACAACCGCTATCGAGGTACCACAGGTTGTTCCCCCTCACTTTAGCCTGTATCAAAGCAATCAGTCAGTGGTAGGAACCCAGTTTGACTTGGGTTCCTCTGTTGGGCTGTATTTCTCTTAACTTTCCACACTTGTTAATTAAGTGGTGTTCATTTCAATATGTTCTTCTCTGGAGGAACAGTCAGACACTAAGTGTCCACTGTTCCCACAGTAAGAGCATATTCGGCTGCTTGGAAGATCAACATATTTTTTCATTTTGTTTTTCTTCTTGTGATTGAAACCTAACCCACTTCTTCCTTCATTTTTATATTTTTGTATCCAACTCACTGGATCAGGAAGTCGTTCTTGAAGATTCCATTTTCTCTTTAAGTACCAGATATTTACTTAAAACTTTTTCATGTTCGAATTTTAACTTTTCGAACTCGGATCTGGTATTTATAGAGGAACTGGTTCCTTCAGGAACAAATAGTTTATATTCAGTCATTTCCATATTCAAGAAATAATTTCATTTTAGATTTTCAAAAGCTTCTCGAATACGTTGGTTTCACACACTTAACAAAGAATCTTTCTCAATGTTTGCATTCACTGTTTTAAAACCAATTTGAATGTCCTTTGGTGACTTCTAAGCTTTTTCTAAATTTTCTCTTCTCTGACACAAATGGGCTGTATAGTCATCCAAAGTTTCCAAAAGTTGTTTTATTAATTGATTCTTTGAAAGTTCTTTTAACTCTTCTTCAATAACATTAATGCGTACCTTGTTGTTTGGCAAGTCTTCTTCCTCGTCTGTCTTTGCCATGAGACATACATGAGTTGTTTCCTCTTTTGGTTGTTCCTTCTCCTCGCCTGAATCCGATTCTCCCCAGGCAGCAACCATGGCCCTTCTCATATTAACTTTTGAGAATGGTTTTTGTTGATCCTTTCCCTTCTCCTTGTATTTTCCTTTGCTCTTTTCATTTTCCCAGAGAGGACATTCCTTTATGAAGTGATCCGGACTTCCATACTTGTGACAACTTAGCTTCCCTGACCTTTTCAAGTTCTTTCCTTTGTAATTTTTGTTGAAGAACTTTTTGAAGCTTTTCACGATCAATGCTGCCTCTTCATCATCAGAATTTGAATCATCCAGATCATCGGACTTGAGAGCCAAAGCCTTAGGCCTACTAGAGTCAACTTCATGAGTTCCTAGATGGATTTCATGAGTCAACAGGGAACCGGAAAGTTGCTCGATATTGAATGTGGTGAAATCTTTTTGTTTCAAGCAGGCAGTTACCTTTGCCATCCATTTTTCATCATGAGGTAGACTTCATAGAACTTTTCGTACTTGTTCCCCCGGAGTGATAATCTTCCCTAGAGATTCAAGTTCATTAATTATGTTGGAGAACCTGGTGAGCATCTCTTGAACAGACTCCTTAGGCTTCATTTGGAATAGCTCATATTTGTGCATGAGCATGTCAATTTTTGATCTCTTGACTTGGTTTGTTCTTTCGTGAGTAACTTGAAGAAGTTCCCACATTTGCTTGGCTGATTTGCATCCCATGATTCGATTATGTTCATGGGGACCAAGGCCACAGTGGAGAATCTTTTTGGCCAAGTTGTTCATCTCCATCTTGTCGAAGTCATCTTTATCATATTTGGAGAGAGGTTTGGGGATGTCTTCACCTTTTTCATTTTTCTCTGTGACTTTGAAGTCACCAATCTCTATTACTCTCCAAACTTGATAATTTTCGGCCTTAATGAAAAAATTCATACGATTCTTCCAGTATGGATAATACTTGCCATTAAACATGGGTGGACGCTAGGTTGAGTAACATTCTTCCAATCTTTCTCCTGATGTGTTCATCATTTCCAGGAACTAGCTCCTCAGTGTTAACTGATTTTGGAGGAACCATGCTCTGATACCAATTGTTAGTCTTGGACGAGCATTTAAACAACTACAAGAGGGGGGGTGAATTGTAGTTGGGGAGATTTTCAAACTTTTTGCGGAATTTAAAGAATGATTGAATAAGAAAGAAGTAATTGCATGAACAAGAAAGAACTAGGAACACGAGATTTTTACAAGGAAAACTTCCTAGCCCAATAGGAAGAAAAACCCTTGACTGAGTGATTTTGACTCAATTCTCTTAATAATTTAGGCCAAAAGACTCACTTTTGTACAACCTAAACTCGGACCTACTCTGTTCCACTAGGAACTAGTTCCCAGTCAGCTTGTTCCCCCTGAACAGTTGATTTTCTCTCTTGACTTCACTCGAAGTCTTTTCTCTTTCTCTTTCTCTTTTTCTCTCAAATTGATTACAGATTTAGATTCACTCAACCCAATCTATAATACACTAAAATCTAATGAAAGAAGACGAAAACCGAATATACTTTCACTAAAAATATTACACAGAAAATTCTGAAAGCATACATAAAAAGATCGTTACAAACAACTATTTGTAGAGACCAATCTTCTCAAGTTCTTCTCCACGATCTTCTCCATGATCTTCTCCATGATCACACGCAGCTTAAATTCAGCCACTTCTCCCATTAATATCTGTTGATATATTACCGTTGGCAGTTGGTTAGTTATGCTCCACAACCTCAGCCACTAACACGCGCATCTCCACTTTCCCACGCCTTGTTAGTAGGTTGGTTGTTGTGGTTCCTAAATTATAGGAACTACCACAACGCATCCTTTTTAGGCACTTGTTTAGTTTAGATTTTGGCGTCTCTTGTTTATGGAATAATCAAAAGGCTGCACACAAACTAACCAAACAGAATATTATGGAATCATAACTTATCATAATTTTTACCTCCATAATATTAACGGTTTTGTCACAAATAAAGTTTAATAACTTAATTTTGATTAACCTCCTAATCAATTATTCATAAGTTATTTAACATATTATTTGTGAAGTCTAAAATAAATATACTAATCTAAACTGAAAGAATAAATCTACTCTATAAACTAAGTTAAAACACACGTAATTAAATCTAACAAAATAAACTAGAAACATACAGATAAAAAGAAACTAAAATCAAATAAAGTTTAATTATTTGTCATTATCAAAATAATGAAACAACAAGTTGAATTTTTTTTAATCTAGTACCTGATGAAGAAAATGGCGATGTAGTGATGAACTTCTCTCATTTCCAATACTTCTTGATATGTTGTTGAATTTTTTTTTCTTCTTATAATGTATCTTTAAAAATCGCTATTAAATTTGTAGTGCTGAATTTTTTTTTCTTCTAATGCTAAGTTTCTAATGTTGTAAACTATTTTTATTTTTTTTGGATCTGGGAATTAAGGGGATTTTTTTCTTTCATTTGATACGTTACTTTATTTTTTGGTGGTAAATTTATGGTAGTTTGTTTACAAATTAAATTTGAGAGTCTATTCTGGTCGTGAAAACACAAAAGCTGGCCCCTGATTGATCCTTGCCCTTGATTGATTCATTCGTGAAAACAAAATTTATGGTAGTTTGTTTACCATGATATGTGTCGGACGTAGAGCCATAAACGACGCATATGACATCATTTTCGTCGCACAATGTCAAATGGCCCCTGTGTAATGGCCTCTGTGTAGGCATGCATGTGGTGCTTCTGTGGGCTATGTGCGTCTCACAATGTCGTGGGTGCGACGCAAATGGCTCCTTAAGACCATGTACTAGTGCTGGAGGAGTTGTGTGCATCGCACACTACTAACTATCCGACGCAAATAGTTTAAGAATTAAATTGCGTCCCCATCCGACGCAAATCTTCTACGACACATTTACATCGAGAACTATAGCGTTAGACTCATATTAGACGCAAATAATGGTCTAGAATCCGACGCAAATCGTGGATTATGTACTAGTGCTAATAGTGCTAATCACTTTAGACCTATTAGTCTTTGTAATACAATATACAAAATATTTACGACTAGACTTAAAATTGTTATGGGCCAAATAATTCAGCCTTTGCGAGGGGCCTTTGTCCTCGAAAGGCTTATTCAAGATAATATATTGATAACAACTCATGAGTTTTTCATTAATTTAGGAAAATCAGGAAAAGAAGAACGGATAGCTATTAAATTGGATATGGAGAAAGCGTATGATCGCATTGAGTGAAATTTTATCTTTGCCATTCTCAAGAAATTTGGGTTTTGTTACATTTGGTGTAGATGGTTGAAGAGTTATATCACTATCGCTACTTTTTCGGTTCTTGTAAATGGTATTCCAGGCAGACGTTTTAGCTCGTCTCGGGGTCTTATCTCGTCACTACCCTCTCTCCCTGTATCTTTTCATTTTGTGTTGAGCTCTTGGCTCATAAATTCTCTAAAGCTAGCCAAGTGAAATAAAAGCTTTTAGGTATTGCAGTAGGTAATAAGGTTTTGTGTTCTTTTTGTTACCTTTGTAGACAATACATATGATTTTCATAGAGGCAAATGATGGTAGATGAGTCCTGATTAAATATTTTTTAGATAAATAATATTGTTCGATGTTCGGATAGCTTGTCAATTTTTGTAAGTCAACCTTCTGATATTCTGACAACGTTCCTCCTCATAAGCGATGTAATTTTGCTCCATTCTTGCAATGGAGGAGGTGACAAATTTAGGGGAGTATCTGGGGTGTTCTACCATTGACTCCCAAGTTACAAAAGAAACCTTTGCTAAGGTTATTACAAGTGTTAGTAACCAACTTCCAAAATGGAAAGCGAACTCTCTTTCGCAAGCTGGTATAACTGTTTTAATTCAGGCAAAGCTAATTCCCAAACGCAAAGTTTTAAGCTAAAGTTAATTACCAAACACAAAGTTTTAAGCTCCCTCTTACTATTTTGTCTAATTTGGATACAGCATACATAAACTTCTTTTGGAATAAGGATAATGCAAATAAAATTGCTAATCTCATTGGATCGGATAAGTTTGTAAGCCTAAGTCTAAAGGTGGGCTTGGGTTTAGGAGAGTTAAGCCTTGAAGCTTCTTTGGAAGTTGGTTAAGAACCACCCTATTCTTTAGGTTTCTTTAGTTAAAAAGAAATATTGCAAGAACTAAGATTTTCTAGCTTATAAAGTTTCTAATACAACTTCTTGGCCATAGAAGAATCTTTTGCACCTTAAGGACACTTTTAAAAAGGGTCTAAGCTGGCAGCTTGATAATGGAGATAATATTATTTTTTGGTGGGATAATTGGGTTGTTCAGTATCCATTGTCAGATATTGTTCATGCCTCAGTTTACCCTTAGACTACTAAGGTGTTAGATTTTATTTACTAAGTCAATCAACGAGATAGGGACAAGCTTAGGTTTGTGGTTCCCGCTCATCTGGTGGATGTTAATTGGTCTATTTATATTCCTTCTATTCAGTCATTTGACAAACCTATTTCGGGGTAAACCCCTGATGGAATATTGTGTCAAATTTGGGACCTTTCTTGCTTAGGGTTCTCTTTCTCATTTGAATTCTGATGTTAACTATAAATGGATTTGGCAATTGAATCAGCCTCCTTAAATTAATTTTTTTTTATGGAAAGCTTGTAATAATGGTCTGCCTACTAAAGAACGACTTGAGAAAGGTCACATTTTTTCCGCGATAGTGTGTGTTTTGTAATTGTTCAACTGATTCAGCTTCTCATCTTTTCTTCCTCTATCCTTTTATTTTGGATAGTTTGTTGAACGTTCACTCTTCCTTTAATTGTCCGCTTCTGCCAACTTTGTGTATTTTTCCAACCTAAAACTCCTTCAAAAATTCTCTTCAAGATTGTTTGCTAGCTTCACATTTTCCGGACTTGAATTATTTTGTGATTATTGGTGGTTTACTTAGTTTTTTTAGAAACAAGCTTATTTTTAATGATGATCATATTTTTTTCAAAAAAAGCAAGTGTTATTATTTATAACACTAGTGGAAAAAAGCTCATCCGATGCGGTCAAAATCTGGCATACTGGTGTGGTTTTGGTCCGCAGCAGATGGGTCCGCATCACGTAACCAAAACAAACTGATGTGGTTGAAAACCGCAACAGTACAGTAAGAATCTGATGCGATTCTTAACATGACCGCACCAGATTGTGTGGTTTTTGAAAAAAAAAAAAAAGTGACGCACGCCTCACTAAAGGAGGAAAACGAAACCAAAAAGTCATGGAAGCAAAAATGACAGAAAATCACATACTCAATCACTAAACCACCAACCGTTATAATCTCAAATCACTAAATCACCAAACCAAATCAAATTATCATACGAAAAATAGAGAGTGATTTACAAAATCACCGAACCAAAGATTAACAGAAAATAACAACTAAATTACATTATAATTAAAAAAAATAAAATTAAATTCCAAAATAATTACCAAAACTTATACAACAATGTAACCAAAAAATAGAACAAAATATCGGAATTTAAAAATTAAAATAAAGTGAAACCTAGATCTACAAAAGAATCTCAAGATAACAATGACAATAAAAAATCGGAAATGAAATTAAAAACTTAAAACTAACCTAATTGGAAACGAAAATAAGAAAGTAAAACGAAAATTAAAAACAAAAAAAAAACAACCCTAGATCTAGCGACGCTTCGTGGCGGTGGTTGTTGATAGGGACGAGCAACGGAGGATGATGAAATCGAAGACGGTTCGTTGGCAGTGTTTGTGGACGGTTCGTTGATGAGCGTTGAGATCGACGGTGAAAACGAGAGGAGAGACGAGACGATTTTCATTTTCGACGCTACGTCATGATGGTTGGGTGGGCCTTGATTTTGGATCAGTGGTTCGTGCTCGCCTCGATGTGGTTGACGGTTCGTGATTCATCGGTGGAAGAGGAGGGAGTTTTTTTAGGAGAGAGAAGAGAGAGAGGAAAGGAGGGATTTCAGCCGTGTGTAAGGAAGAGAGGAGAAAGAGGAGGAAGGAGATTAATTAGGGTTTTAGAGATTCAGATTTATGAGGGAAGGGAGGAGGGAGAGTTCAGATTTATTAGAGGTAAGGAGTGCGCGTTTTAGGCCTGGTTCATTAAAAAGAGGCGCACGTTTTTTAGGTTGTGTTTTGTGGGTGAGCAAAAATACAACCATTTTTCTGATGCGGTCCACGAACTACATCAGCTTTTTAATAAACCGCAGCGGTTTATTTAATCTGATGCGGTCCACAAGAGGACCGCATCGGATTATTCTGCCAATTTTGCCTCTTATTTTTTGGTTGATTTTTGGATGCGGTTTTACAAAAAATATAAGGTTTTTTCCACTAGCGTAAGTTTGTTGTGGATTGGAAAAAGGTTGGTAGTAAGGAAAATGGTAGAGATAATTTTATGGGTTGATGTAGTTAGATTACCTTCTAAGATTAGGTTTAGTAAGAATATTTGTTGGTCTTCCCCCTCATAATCATTGTAAGCTTAATTTTTGATGGTTCTAATAGTTTTCTAATGGTAGTGCTTCTTTTGGTTTTGTTATTAGAAATTAGAAAGGGAGTGTCATGTTGGCACGAGCTAGGTCTATTAGTAGTTTAAATAGTATTGTTCAAGCTGAAGCTTCTGGGCTGGTGGAAGGGATTAAAGCAGCCTCTTCTATCGATATTTCCCATCTTTGGATTGAAGGAGACAATTTGGTTGTTACTGATTTCCTCAATTCTAAATGGCGGATTCCTTGGGAAATTGATAATATGATTTCTGATGCAGGGACTCTGTTGAACAATGCTAGTGTGGTGAATGTGTCTCATTTCTTCGAGATGCGAATAGTGCGGCTAACTTTATGACTCATAGCGGTCATTTCAGTCATACGATGTTATACTGGTTCCCCCTGTTTCTTTCTAGAAATTAAGGATTGTTGAAGTGTGATGAGTAGTAGTGAGCCCAAGAACGTTCGCTTGAATTAATCGCGCGTACGCCGGAAACCTGAAAGACAAGGTTAGCCTACCCCAGGGTTGTTCCGGGATCTCCCCTCCAATGCTCAAGTTAGTTGAGGTAGAGAGAGAAAATCTAGAGAGAGATGCTCTAGTTGTTAGGTGAGAATTCAATACTTGTTCATTGATGAGACAATTGGCATTTATAGCATTGCAAATTTCCAGAAAGGCAACATTGATGGGATCGACTTTCTGGGGATTAGTGGCTAAGCTGTCTTTTCATAAAATTAGCTTTTCCAGCACCATTTGGGGATCTCTAAACAGCCTGGAGTTAGGTCAACTCTCTTGTGGGACCCAGTGTGCCACCTATCTGGTAATTCCTGATGACGTGGCATAGATATTGGGTGAGCCATTTTATTGAGCCCAAACAATTTGCCCTACGCCAGGGATGGGGGATCATGGAGATCCGACTGAGTGGAGCCCCTTTGTGGCGGAATAGATGCTTTGTTTTGATGATCGATGGCACTGATCGAGTCGCCTCCCCTTTGAGAGGATTTTTTGACCGACCGGGTCACTTTTCCTTAGAAAAATGTTAAAATGGACCAAGTGGATACTAGTGATCACTTAGCCAAATTTGACTAAGTGTAGGAGTGGCCTGGCAAGGGGAGAGGGTCCCCTATGAGCCGAGTATGGTGGATGCCCCTCGGATGAGGGACTGATGACTCCCAAGCTGTCCGAGTGGGTGTCAATTGGTACTTAGTCATATCTAACTAAGTATAAGAGTGACTCGGACAAGGGGAGAAGGTCCCGTAGAAGCCAAGTAGGGTGGACACCACTCGAATGAGAGGCTAATGAGCCCCAAGCTATCCTAGTGGGTGCCATTTGGTATTTAATTATATTTGACTAAGTATAAAAGTGACCCGAGCAAGGGGAGAGGGTCCCTATAAGCCGAGTAGGGTGGACGCCACTTAGATGAGGGGCTAATGAGCCCCAAGCTGTTCGAGTGGGTGCCAATTGGTACTTAGTCGTATTTTTCTAAGTATAAAAGTGATTCGGACAAGGGGAGAGGGTCCCCTATAAGCCGAGTGGGGTGGACGCCTCTCAAATGAGAGGCTAATGAGCCCCAAGCTGTCCGAGCGGGTACCAATTGGTACTTATTTCGTCAGATGAAGAGGTAGATGTTATTTAGTCAGAGCAGGTGTATCCTACCACGAATGCCACATGGCAATCTTGGATACTTGAGATCTTAGGGTCCTCATGATCGTTAAGCTAACTGGAAGTTATTGAGAATTTTTGATTGTTTGTCTCCCTTGGACCATGGCCTTAGGGTTGAGCTGGCTGATTTGGGTCACCTACAAATCCCCTTAAGGCGACATAGGGGGTTTTCATTGCACTTCCCCCGAGGCATGCCTATATATATGTGAGAGGAGAGAGAAATCTAGATCATTTGCTCATTTCCTCAACTCTTCTCGCTCAAAAATCTTCAAATTCTCTCCATTTCCAAGTCAAGTTTTCAGTTTTTTTCGTCCAACCAGGTACGCTCCTGATTTCTCTTTAAGTTTCTTTTGCTTTTCTTTCAAATAATCTCGGCTTGTTTATAAATAATGGGAGATTCATCCGAGTTAGTGGCACCTCCAACCTCACCTTCCTATAAGTTATCCGAGGAGGTGAAAAGGATAGGAATAACGTTGGTGTTGACTGTAATAAGTTGTCCCGATCTCTCGACTGTCCTCGATGTCGTCTTGCTTCTGAGTCCCTCGTCGTCAGTGGAGGAAGAGGCCGAGGGAATTATTCCCTATCCTTTTGAGGTGTCCCTAGCCTTTCTCTCCTCGAGGAGTTAGTTAGACAAATATATTTTTGATTGTGTAGTTAATGTCGAGTGACGAAGAAGGGATGCAACTTCCGACCGATTAGAATATCCTGATCTAGATCCGAAGGGGGGTCTAGGCTCAAAATTTCCTCTCCCTTCCTTTATTAAGGCGTTGATGGATGATTATCGTGGCCAAGCAGCTAGGTTTCAGATAAGGGACCCGTATCATTTGGTCTGATCGGAGGCCTTCCATACCGTTTCTTTTACTCCTCCTCGTGGGTGTATCGCGGTGTATTATAAGGCTATGGGCATGGGGCTCTGATTGTAACACCCCCAAATTTCTCTCTTTTGGAAAACTCATTTTAATATAGAACTCCTTGAGAAACTTGAGAGTATTACCGCCACGTGATAACGTTAAAGGCTTTAATACTAACTACTAACTGAACTTAAACTAATGCAGCGGAAATAACTTAAATAACTTCTCTTTATTAATATAAACTTTATTGTATAACTATATAACAATGGAAATAAATAAAATAAAATAACAACTCCTTGACTAATTATGATTCCTTCCCATATGAAGTATATATGCATCAATCAACCTGTAAAATCTGCTCACCAAAAGGGTCATCACAGGGACAAAGCCATAAAACAAAACAAAACAAAAGCGTGTCAGTAAAAATACTGAGTACATGTATATGCGGAATATTAAACACTTTATCTAATTAAACTTTTGAAATATTTAATTTCAAAAAACCTTTCTTGAATACTTGATAATACTTAGATAATATAAAGTATATAACCTTGATAAAAATCTTTTTTCCTTGCCTAGGTACCTTGCCTAAAGTGTGCACACCCCCCAAGTTTAGTATTCCTTACTGAGTCTATTACGAGGGGAACTACCTTGTCCACATGACTTATACAAAAAGTACATGGGTAAATAATATAATAGCTACCGTTCTTGTTAATAAATAACAAGCCGTGGCCTCTTTATAAATTGTGATCATAAAAGGATCATATATCTAATAAAAATCCTTCTGAAATAATCCTCCTTTAAAAAGAATAATAATTCTTAAAACTTAGCCATATAAAGGCATAAATAAAATAACTTGCTCAAGGATTAACCTTTGAAAGAAAATAATATTTCAAAAACACTCCTTTTAAAATATTTAAACATGAATCAAAAGATCAAACTCCTTCTAAAGTATTTGAATATAAATTCAAAGATCAAACTTTATAAATATACTAAATAAAAGACATAGTTCAAAGTTCATAAATAAAATTTATAAACATTCAAACATGTTCATATAAAACAGATGCAGTTCATAATAAAACTCATAAAACATGTATTTCGATCCAAAATATTTTCCTAAAAACATGATACTATACTTGCAAAACAATTATTAAAGATCTACAAATACACGCACCTTGAATAATAATAACTACTATGGAGAAGAGAAAAGGTAGGCTAAGAGGGAGAGAGAGTTTAAACTTGAGAAAAGAGATGTATTTCTCAAATTTGGTGTGAAAAATATGATGGGTGGAGACCCCTATTTATACTAGTTGGATAGGTAGAATCGGAATAGGATTAGGAAACTAAAAGATAGATTTAGGAAAAAAAAGAGATAAACTAAACTAGTTGGATATAACTAATATATACGCTTATCCAACTAAGATTAGGAAAAGATATAAATTATCCCATAATACATAATTATCTAAGATAAGAAAAATAACAAAAGTAACCAAAATTTCATCACTTCACACGCTGAACATAGCCGCGTGAATCATGATATCTTTGTTCTAAGAAAATTTTCTTTTTCCTTTTTTTTTTGAAATTTCTTTAAATCTTTTTTTTTTCTTTTAAAAATCTTTTGCAAACCTTTTTCCTTTTTTTCTTTCTTTTCTAAACCTTTTTTTTTAAAACATTTTTAAAATTTTGCTACCAAAGTACTTAGGTTTTAAAACTAGTAAACTTGGGCCCAATATGTATCATTTGGGCTACAATTTATTTTAAATACTCAAAATCTTTTATAAAAGCCTTTTTAATAAATAATAAGCCTTTTTAGTAAATAAAACCTTTTTTAAAAACTAAAACTTTTCTAAAAATATAAATATTAACTTACTAAAAAATACGGAGTATTACAAACTACCCCCCTTAAAAGAAGTTTCGTCCTCGAAACTTGAAACAAGCAAGTAATAAGTAAAGCAAATAATTCTGGTATACCAATAATTTTCTATTAAAGTAAGTTGGCTCACTTAATAACTCATAAAATAAGTCAAAATTAGGTCAAAAATAGCATTTTAAGTTAAAAGCGCGAAACTCTATCGCATTCTACCTCCCTTAAAAAGGAGTTACGCCCCCGTAACTCGCAGCTTAAACTTTTAAATCATTACAACTTTTTTTGAAAGTAACAAATCATTTACCAACTTTGTAATACAAAAACAATACAAAAATCGTTGTTGGAAATGTAATAGTAAAATCACTAAAGAGAAAATAACACTTTCAAAAATAACTTTTGAACTTTTAAAAAAAAAAACCTCTATCTCAAGGTATTAATAATAGGAACAATTGCCTTCAATAATAGATCAACATAATAAGAAATATTTGAATTAAAAGTAGTTTATGACAAACTGAAAATTTCTAAAACTTGAGTAGAAATTTTTTCCAAATTCTTGAGATAATAAAGAATTACATATTGATACTAAATACAAGTTTTGTAGGAAAACTATTTGAGCAAATACTAATATATTATCAAAATGCTATAATGTAGTGAGAACAAAAGAACTCTATAAAACCTTTCGTAAGCTTTACTCGAAAATACAATATTTAAATAACCTTTTCTTTCTGTTTGTAAAATACGTTTGCTCAGTTTCCCATAACTCATGAAGGTCTCACAATGAATATCATAAAAATATTACCCTTGATCCTACTTTATTAGAAATCAAAATCAAATCAATTCATCATTATTCACAAGCAAAACTTGGTAGTATATATATACTAACACAACATATACTTGAAGAAAAAAAAAATAGACTTCCTTACTTAGGTACTCAAAACTAAAACTCCTCGAAATTCAATCTTCAAAATTTTCTTAAAGTACCATAATTAATATTCTCTCAAAAATAAACAGTACTCAACTATACTTGAGATAGTAAATAAAAAATCTTTTCCTGAAAATTCACACAATCTTCACTTCAATAAAATTAACTCTTCACATAATAGAATCTCAATGCTTAAATCCATAATAAAAAATACGACTATTTTCCAAAATCAAACCTTGATTGACTAAGTTTTTCTTCCCTTTTCCTCTTTTATTACGCTCAAGATTTCTCCCAAAAGAATATATTTCTTCTATTATTAGAGTCACTTATTTCAATAAGTGATATACCCAATTCTTATAATCACTCTATCTTCCATATTGCCAAAACAACAATTATACGCTAGTATTTAAGCAAAAGTTTAAGACTACTCAAAAATAATACTCCTCTTGACACTCAATAATCTCCAAAATCAACTTAGAATACATTAGAGAATTCTAGTATCTTACTCCACCTGTTAAAACAAAAATGATCTAAAGGAACCTGCTAAAGTTTCAAATATGGTCTTACTTCGTACTTTCTTTGCTTAACTATAACAACGATAACTCCTTTGCGATTCAGCATAGGGGAAAATTCCTTAATTAAATCCAATTTAATTCAAATATGGTATCTCATATACCTATAAGGTCCTCATAATATTCCTTATTTTGTCACCTTTCAAAGGTTATCTCTATATCATTGCTAAAATGGTGTTGACTATATCCATAAACAATATATATATCTAAATCTTAATAATTCCTCCAAGCTGGTATATATAAACCATTGACCTCCTAATTCTTGTTTCCACAAATTATGAAATTTCTCTTCCTTACTCATGTCACTAAACATTAAAGATCATCCAACTACATAAAACTTCAAATGACTAATTTCACAATTCTTAGCACATAATATAATGTATTGCCTTCTTCACTCCTACTAAAAAAAAAACTACTAAACTTCTTTCCTTCAAAGGAATAAACTAGAATAATCTTCACCTTTAATGGATCTCAAATAGTCAACTTGGCTTACTTTGAACTCATAGGTTCTCCTAACACTTATAAATCACAGAAATAAACATATTGATGCTTTACACAATGTATATAAATCACTTTACATGAATTGGTCACATGCATACATGTCATATAAGACATTAAAAAACCAAGTTCATCTATAGAAAATATACATGCAAAAAAATATCGTAAGAGATAGTAATCTACAACTTGCAAGTAGCTTTTCTAATAAATGTCATGAAAGACAGAATAATAACTCAATTTTATAATAAACAATAAACTCTTTCTTTGCTTATGAAAAATACGAAGATTTTTCATATTAACTTGACAATAAGTCAAACTTCTTAAAATATATTCAAAATAATCATATTACAAATAGAATAATAAACACTAAACAATTCTTTAAAAAAAATCAATACTTTATAAAAAAGTTTCAGCTTTATAATTCAAATAAATATATATAGATTTATAAGATAAATACGGATTGCATGTTGAAATAATAGTCAAAATAAAAATAACATTTGAACTATAATTTCAAATGAATCGAAAAAAAAGTTTGTTTGATATTCTTGAAAAATACATATATATGTATGTGATCAAAAGAGTTGTTTATTTGAGTACTAGGCTTAGTGTATGAATAATTAGTCGAGTGAGTTCCCAGGAAAGAGAGGTGCGGCACAAACGGCCAACTTAAGTACCAAGTCTTTCCTTAGCCAGAACTTTCCTCAGAAAAATAAATCCACATACTTATTCCGTTCTTCAAAATATAAATCAGAAAATATTTATACTTGAAAATATAAGTATTTGCTTAAAAAGAAAGAAGTATTTTTTTTTTCACATAATATAAAATGTCAAAAAAAAATGAAATAGAATGCGAAACTCTAGCTTATATGCCCTTCCTAGATCTACCCATACTCTCATTACTGTTTATTTTATTTTAAAAAAAACCTGAAAACTGATACCACTTTGTAACACCCCCAAATTTCTCTCTTTTGGAAAACTATTTTAATATAAAACTCCTTGAGAAACTTGAGAGTATTACCGCCACGTGATAACATTAAAGGCTTTAATACTAACTATTAACTGAACTTAAACTAATGCAGCGGAAATAACTTAATAACTTCTCTTTATTAATATAAACTTTATTGTACAACTATATAACAATGGAAATAAATAAAATAAAATAACAACTCCTTGACTAATTATGATTCCTTCCCATATGAAGTATATATGCATCAATCAACCTGTAAAATCTGCTCACCAAAAGGGTCATCACAGGGACAAAGCCATAAAACAAAACAAAACAAAAGCGTGTCAGTAAAAATACTGAGTACATGTATATGCGGAATATTAAACACTTTATTAATTAAACTTTTGAAATATTTAATTTCAAAAAACCTTTCTTGATACTTGATAATACTTATATAATATAAAGTATATAACCTTGATAAAAATCCTTTTTCCTTGCCTAGGTACCTTGCCTAAAGTGTGCACACCCCCAAGTTTAGTATTCCTTACTGAGTCTATTACGAGGGGAACTACCTTGTCCACATGACTTATACAAAAAGTACATGGGTAAATAATATAATAGCTACCGTTCTTGCTAATAAATAACAAGCCGTGCCTCTTTATAAATTGTGATCATAAAAGATCATATAACTAATAAAAATCCTTCTGAAATAATCCTCCTTTAAAAAGAATAATAATTCTTAAAACTTAGCCATATAAAGGCATAAATAAAATAACTTGCTCAAGGTTAACCTTTGAAAATAATAATAGTTTCAAAAACACTCCTTTTAAATATTTAAACATGAATCAAAAGATCAAATCCTTCTAAATATTTGAATATAAATTCAAAGATCAAACTTTATAAATATAAAATAAAAGACATAATTCAAAGTTCATAAATAAAATTTATAAACATTCAAACATGTTCATATAAAACAGATGCAGTTCATAATAAAACTCATAAAACATGTATTTCATCCAAAAATTTTCCTAAAAACATGATACTATACTTGCAAAACAATTATTAAAGATCTACAAATACACGCACCTTGAATAATAATAACTACTAGGAGAAGAAAAAAAGTAGGCTAAGAGGGAGAGAGAGTTTAAACTTGAGAAAAGGATGTATTTCTCAAATTTGGTGTGAAAAATATGATGGGTGGAGACCCCTATATATACTAGTTGGATAGGTAGAATCGGAATAGGATTAGGAAACTAAAAGATAGATTTAGGAAAAAAAAGATAAACTAAACAAGTTGGATATAACTAATATATACGCTTATCCAACTAAGATTAGGAAAAGATATAAATTATCCCATAATACATAATTATCTAAGATAAGAAAAATAACAAAGTAACCAAAATTTCATCACTTCACACGCTGAACATAGCCGCGTGAATCATGATATCTTTGTTCTAAGAAAATTTTCTTTTTCCTTTTTTTTTTTGAAATTTCTTTAAATCTTTTTTTTTTGTTTTTTTTTTCTTTTAAAAATCTTTTGCAAACCTTTTTCCCTTTTTTTTTTCTTTTCTTTTCTAAACCTTTTCTTTAAATCATTTTTAAAATTTTGCTACCAAAGTACTTAGGTTTTAAAACTAGTAAACTTGGGCCCAATATGTATGCATTTGGGCTACAATTTATTTTTAAATACTCAAAATCTTTTATAAAAGCCTTTTTAATAAATAATAAGCCTTTTTAGTAAATAAAACCTTTTTTAAAAACTAAAACTTTTCTAAAAATATAAATATTAACTTACTAAAAAAATACGGAGTATTACACTGATTCCCTATGACTCCCTTTGTCAAGGAGCTTTCGAACACTTACAATTTGACACTTAGTCAGGTTTCTCCCAACTCTTGAGGGGGGGGGGGGAACAGTGGCGATTGAGGTTCTTTGTGAGATGCTTCGTGTCCGATCGACTCTCATCCTTTGGCGTAATATGTATAAATTGGTGGAGATGATGGCAGGGGAGAATGGATCTGGGTGGCGGTGCTTCCAGATGCGACAGGGTACTGGACCGTGATTGACCTCCCCACTTCTCAAAAAAGCTTTCGGAGGGACTTCGCCTTCGTGTATTTTGGCGGAGATTAGGAGATTCCAACGTTGCAATCGGATGTCGAGCCGAATTTCGAACTTAACTTTGGAGTCCCCGAACTCTCCGAGGAGGAAGGGGTAGCGACTTGTATATGCAAACGGAGTCCAAGATAGTCCGAGGGGGGGATATCTTTGTGGCAAGCAACTGGCTCCCCAGCTGCCTCTTGTTTGAATATGAGCATCTACTCTCCGCTATGGGACTGAGTCGGACCTTCTCAAAGGGTAATAGGCTGAGGGGGGTCTTCGATTTGCAAATGTTATCCTTTTCTTATGCTTTGGCAACTAACTGTTGTTTTTTCCTTGTTTCATCTTCTTCCTTCCTTTTCTTGCTTCCATCGTCCAAGTGGCGACATATCTCTGTTGCCTGAATGAACCCAAGCACAATCTTAACCGACTAGGTTGTAGTCCGGACATTAGGGCGGCAAATGCTGCTACATCTCGAAGATCTGAAACTTTTAGTGATTCTTCATTGAACCTTTTGATGTAGTCGTCTAGACTTTCATTCTTCTCATGTCTTACTGCCATAAAATGGAGGCTCATTTTCTTTTGCCTCTTCTCTGCTACAAACTGATGAATGAACAAGTCCTCAAGTAATGAGAACTCGGTTATGATTCCTGCTGGCAGTTCTTGGAACCAATTGTGGGCAAGGCCCTTGAGTGTAGTAGGGAAGAAACGGCACCAAGTGGATTCACATCTGGTCTGAATGCTCATCTGAGCTTTCTATGTTATCCCGGTCAGTGAGGCCCGTGAATGGTTCAATTGTGGGTGTTTTGATCTTCCTTGGACTAGGTGCTTCCAGGATTTCTTGGTTGAATGGGACCATGAACTCAAGTGTTCCATGGTTGATCCGAGGGGGACTAGAATGAGCTGAATTGCCTTGTCCCTGCTTTTGTTGAACGGCTTTCTTGTTTAGAATATGTCTGACGTCATATCCCTGGCTGGGGCACTTTTGGTTGAGGAAGTGTTGGGCGTCCCCGGGTTTGTGTGTGATGTCCCCTCTAGGGGACATGGAGACATGAGTCTCTTCTCCAGGCCGAGCGGATTACCCCTTGGGTGGATGTCGCTCGTCTTCTCCTTGTCTAGATCTCTACCTGTCATGCTGGCTGGGTTCCCTTACTTCAGATCATTGTCAGCTAGGCTGACCATAGCTAAGCGAGGGTTGTGTTCTTCCCTTTGGGAGAGTACCAAAGCTTGTTCCTTAAGGAAGAAGCTAAGTAGCTATTAGGGTTATATCTGCTGCAAGCAAGGGTTGAGGGTCGGCTTGTTGCAACTATTGTGAGGGGGTAGGCTGATCACCATTGGATTGCTCTTCGTTAAGATCGATGGTCAGGACTGTGGGAGTTCGATAGGGTGGAGAAGGTACCCGTTCAGACATCCGATGGTGGGAGGGCGAGGGTGCACGTTCGGATCTTTGGGCCTGTGCTGAAGGTTGTCTGTTGCGAGTGCTCTTGGTTGGGGCCATTGCTGAGTAACAATGAGGTAAATCTTACTGAGTGGGGGCGAAGTAACTTTGTCTATAACTTCCCCACATACGGCGCCAAACTGCATATGTCTAGAAATTAAAGATGGTTGAAGTGTCCTGAGTAGGAGTGAGCCCCAAGAATGTTCGCCTGAATTGATCCCCCGTATGCGGGAAACCTGAAAGACAAGGTTAGACTACCGCGGGGAGTTGTTCAAGGATCTTTAATCCGACGCTCTAGTCAATTGAGGTAGAGAGAGATGATCTAATTTGTTAGGTGAGAATTCAATAATATTCATTGATGAGACAGTTGGTATTTGTAGCACTGCGAATTCTTAGAAAGGTAACATTTCATGGGATGGACTTTCCGGGGATCAATGGCTAAACTACCTTTTCAGGCAATTGGCTTGTCCAGCCCCATCTGGGGATCCCTAGACAGCCTGGAGCTAGTTCAACTCCCTTGTGGGACCCACTGTACCACCTATCTGGTAATTCCTGATGACGTGACATAAGTATTGGGCGGGCCATTTTATTGAGCCCAAACACCCCCTTATAGTATTGATTTCTTTGATCCGTAACGTTAGGTTGGCCTCCTGATTAGGATGATGCTCCTATATTTTTCTCCTTTGAAAAAAGAATACCTTTCCCAAAAATGCTTAGCTTCTTCATCACTGTGACACTTCTTCAAAATCCAATTGAACAACTTACTAAAATTTGGAGCTTCAAGCAGGCGAGGTATATGTTTTCTAGAATTAACAATAATGTGGCACACAAATTTTGTTCTTTATCCAAGTATAGGATAACCAAGCAAGTTTGGTGATTTTGTCGATATGATAAGCCACTCAAATACATTATTACATTATAGCAGTATTCTACCACAAATAAGATATTCCTGAAGTGGGCCAATTTTTAATGCTTACCACAAAGAATTCTGGCAACAAACTAAGAATATGATATCATATCCTAGAGAAAAGAGGCAGTTAAAGGAAGTACAAGAACAACTATTTTCGCGACCGTTTGGAGACAGTGGAGTAGTAAGTGGTGGAATGATGACAGCTGCTTCATCAGCAACGGCGAACACCACCGCGGTGTCGTTCCTTCAACGACACACTCCTTCCTCTTCCTTCCCCTTCATTTCTCGTATTCTACTGACTTTGCAAAACTAATGATATAGTAAATTCATTGAAGCATTGAAGCCCGCTCTTTCTCTTGTCTGATATATTTGCATTTGAATGCCATTTTTACAGGTAGTCTAAGTTTTATTACTCGAAAGCAGCCTGTTGTGTCCTGCTGTCTCCCAACGACACAACAAAGTGCAGCAGCAGAATATGAAGTTGTAAGCACAAGCTCTGGAAGAAGAGAAGCAATGCTTCATATTGCCTTCTCGGCTGCTTTTCAAGTTGCAAATGTCATGGCTGTTTCTTCACCTGCTCTAGCACTTGCTGGTGGGCAAAAAAGAGATCTATTTGACAACTTAAATTCAATATTTTCATAACATGTAGGACAGTAGGAGTCTCTATACTGTTTCTAAGTATTGCAATTTGGGCTATTTCAGAAGTTCCTGCAGAATTTCGCGTCTACTCTGATGACGCTAACAAGTACAAAATATCTATCCCTCAAGGTAAACTCAGGCATCCAACATTTGACGCATCTACTGTATGCCTGGGAGTATACTTGCCTGGGCAGCATTGTATTATCAGGGCATACCATTGAATTTATGAGAAAATCAGAATATCATGCTAGCAGCATATAACCAAACAGATTGTCAAATATTAATAGGTCATTATACTAATAATAAGGGTTACCTATTTACCATAAAGATTGGCAAGTTGGAGCTGGGGAAACTGATGGAATCAAATCCATAACAGCATTTTACCCTGAAGAAGCTTCTACTTCAAATGGTAGATTTCTGCTTGCAACTCTTTGATCAATTACATAACGGAACAAGTGTGAAAAAAAATTCTAAATTTCCTGATGAAACATTTTCGTAGTGAGTGTGGTAATCACAGGAATTGGTCCAGATTTCACCAAATTAGAATCATTTGGCAAGGTTGATGCTTTTGCAGAAAGTCTGGTAATTACCATTTACACACATTTAATCATCTTTCTTCGATTAAATCACTGCTATGATGATCTCCATCTTCCTTAATATAGGCCTGTAGCTATCTGTCCTTGAGTTCTTCTGCCAAGTATATCTGACAATCTCACAAATGATCAGGTCACAGGATTGGATAGAAGTTGGCAGAGGCCTCCTGGGGTTGCAGCAAAACTGATCGATAGTAAAGCTTCGAATGGTAATTTTATCCCTTCTAGAACCTTTTTAAATAAATAATATAGGATCTTTCCAAGAGGTACATGTGCAACAGCCTGATGATGGTATTAGCAAAAGAGTAAGATGAAATGTCTGCGGTCATTAAACTCTGTTCTCATTTCCAACTGGTCAGGACTCTATTATATCGAGTACACACTCCAGAAACCTGGAGAAAGTCGAAGGCACATCTACTCCGCAATTGGAATGGCAAATAATGGCTGGTATAACAGGCTCTACACAGTTACTGGACAGGTGAACTTCGCTTCACTGTGCATTGCTCATCTAAAGAATTGCAATAATTGTCAAACTATCCGTTATTATCATTTTGTGAAAATCTGAAAATGGAAAGTAGAAAAAGTATTCCCAGTTTTTTGTTGTCAGTTATACACATGTAATCATGATTAGTGTGTGACTTATTTAATCTTAAACCAAAAACCAAACAAGCCCTGAATTAGGACACTGACATTCTTTTTGGTTTTGTAAATATTGCAGTTTGTGGAAGACGAGTCTAACAAATTTGAATCCGAGATTCAAAAGGTATGCGAAACGAAACTCTAGTGAAACCTATTAACCTTTGTTCAGCCATCCTTTTTCTGAACAAGTGTCTTACCTATTAAAATCTTGTGGTTCAATCTTCTTCACAGGCTGTCAGATCATTTAGATTAGGCTGACTGGGGAGAGAAGGCCAGAGCTGTGCACGATACAAATATCTTCTTATAGGCATCCTTTCTCTTTCATTAATCTTATACTTGAACCATTTGTTAGAACATTACTCAACAGTTGGTGCTCCAAAATTTTGCTGCTCATACAGACAAGAACAATCACCCCGTTTCCAGAGTTATTTTTGCTCAAGCTTTTGATTGTGCTTGAATTTTAAGGCAATTCTTCAACTCAATGTTTGCAAAAAGTATACATACAGCATCATACACGTTTCCCGTCTAAAAATTATATTTACGCTAATGCTATGATACAACAGTTTTCTTTGCTGTTGACAAACAATAATACTTCCCTAATAATTAAAAGAACATACAGTAATAAAATTTAGCTCCACAGATTTTCAAGAAGTTGAGCACAATAACTAAACCTAATCTACAGAACTAAATTAAGGCAATTCTGTACTGACAATTTCCTCTGTAACATTTTCGGCAGATTTGGGCTCAGCAGTCTTGTTAAATAAAAGAGTGAGCTTATCTAGGAAAAGTTGGTGCTTCATTTGATGGAACTGATGCCATTCCCTTTCCAATTGCAAATCCATTTCTCCATAACGATCAATCTTATCTAAGATCTCTTTCATCTGTAAAGCAACCCAATAACAATCACGTCATTCACTGAGGAAAAAGGTTTTTAAAAAGGTCAACGCCCATATAATAACCAACCTTAACCTCGATAATGTTTGATATCGAGTTTAAAAACTTGTCCTCTTCCTGCTTAAGCAGGGACTCTGCCTTTAAACGAGCTTCTTCTGGCGTACAAGTGATGGAACCACCACTGGGTTCAAGAGCAGAATCTGGATCACAAATATGTGAACTACACATTATTACAGCGGAGACCAACAACATAATCACCTTCCATCAATTAGAATCAGAAGCACACAGAAAATGAAAAATATGCCTCAACAAACTGTTTGTTACTAGTGATCCCAAAGAAGCATTTAAATGTGATCCCAAAGAAGCATTTAAATCACTAACACATTAGTTCTTATAACTGATGTTATTAATGAAGGGTAAATGCTTACACATACTTGCACTATGATTATATACTTATATGAGCCTGCCAATATCAAACATTAGCAACAATGATCAAAAGAAAATTCAGAACAATTACGTGGAATTGACAGCACATGCAGGTGCGTGAATAACAGCATTAAAACAGAGGGCATGCTTGGATTAGGGGTAAGGTAAGGAGGTAATAAAAGAAAAGTATAGATTGAAGGTGGATGAAGGTCAGAAGGTGGTGATAGACGCGACAAGGTAGTGATACAAGGAGGGGGGGATTATTACCCTCATTTTGGGGGTATAGTTACCCAACGTCCCCCTAGGGGGATCTATTACCCCCAAAATGAAGGTAATAATTTCCCCTTCTCTGGGTTCCTTCTTACATTATCCACATCTGCTCTTTTGCCACCACGTAAAGCCACCTAACTCACCTTCAGTCTCTTTTAAATCATCCACATTGACCCCTTCATGCATTACCTGGAACCCAAGCATGCCATGAAGATTCACAGCAAGGATAAATATAAGTAAGCACTGCATCACTATCAATATGCAGGGCGGAATAAACAGGTGTTTAAGCAAGAATATCTGCTTCAGACCCAGAAGGCGTGAACCCTATTCACAATACCTACTGGGAAGACTGGGTCAATGTACTACTCAGTTAACAATCCTGGCCCAATATGAAGATTAGTAAATAACAGCTCCAAAAGGATAACAATGAAATTATTACCATATACAATAAGCTATCACACATTCACACCTAGTATTTTCACCACTTCAACCAAGTCATAATAGAAATTTGCAGTACCTGTGATGCTTACTAAAATATGCAATGAGGCAACATTAGCTTAATATAGTATTCTGAACCTTCAAGTCCACAACTCTAAGGTTGACAAAAAGTAGAGAAGCAAAAGGTGACAATACCTTGCATTTTCGCCGAGTGAGCTTGCAACTGACCACTGCCTCTACTTGTTAGACGATCCGCATCATGCAGAGTTGCCACTGCTGCTCGAGCAGCAGCTTCTGAAACCTCAACACCAGCCAAAGCTGACAAAAATGCAGCCTGAAACATTCAAAACGAGTAAAGTTTACCAATTTTAACATGAGAATAGAAAAATGACTTGGATTAAAAAGATGGTTCAAAGCTCATCATTTCCTGTAAATTCTTCAAGGTGCTTAAACTTAACAGAACACTGTATAACTAACTAAAAGATCAGCCACAATAGCTATTGATACCTGAGCCATAATTGGGTTGCTCGCATCAGCAAGCGGTGTAAGATGCATTTTCTTTGCAGTGGGCTCCGTTCCAGATTCAGCAGTCACTTGGTTCTTACTTGACATACTATCTTCCTCTACCACATCTGCAGGCCCCACAAATTGCTCCCCAAAGGGAAGCTTGATAAAACGACCAACACACTCTTTCTCATTTCTACCACTAACATGCTCAGCCACACGCTTCCAGTCATCGCCATAATGCATAACGGCTTCCAGAAGATGCAAAGTTTCTTTGTCAGTCCAGTCTGTTTTAGATGGTTCACTAATCTCAACCCGTCTGAATTCTGAAGAATTAACACCAACCTGATAATTTTTACGAACATAGCACCTAGCACAGAGCACCAGGTCATGCTGCCCACAAAAATATACATATATATGTCTCAGTTCATAAACAAGTAGCTGACGATGTCAGATATAAATAATTACGACCATAGAATGCTAAAAAGAGCTACGAAGACCCAACAAAAACCGAAAGGCTCTTTTGATGGTTAAAAGCAAGACCCAAGAGAGGACTATTGTTGGCGTTACTAGAATATACTTAATCTGTTCTTTTCTAATTGCAATAAGGGGGATAGAGAGATCCCACATGCAAAAATGAAAATGTTGCAATTATTTTGAAGCTTCATAGAAAGGAAAGAAGTTGCAATTAAAAGAGAACAATACAGGCTTAGAGCTTAAATTTACTACATTATATCCAACATATAGGTAAACCATAGCCAAGCATGCAACCCCATTTTGTAAATACTTAGAAAACAACCATACCACCATAATTTCAAGGCTTCCCTTCCCCAACCAAGACAAACTGTTTCCACCTCCAACAGCCCTCCCCCATGGGCCCCATCCCCTCCCTTTGCATCACAACAAGCCCATTCCAGCTTTCATATCCATGTCAACTCTCATGTATCAACCTTATTATCTAAAATTAGATTGCGACCACCATCGAAAGAAGCTCATCTCTGCCCAAAGCCAATCAAGAATTCAAACTTCTTACCGTCTTTGAGAGGCTGTATGTAAGGCTTCCACAGCCACTTCTTAGACCTTTTGGAAGAAGCAGGCAAGTTTATTTGTGATGCAGGAATTAATTGAGTGGACATGGCAGAACCAGAACCGAAAATGCAAGTGCAAACTGTTGACATTAGAAGTTAGTTACACTCATCCACTAGGAATCTATCGAGGATTTTGCGTACTGGATTAGGGTTTTTTGCGAAGGGTGTTTGAGACAAGTACAACAGCTTCTACACCACTAATTCACAAGCACAAACAGGTAACTAAAGGAGACCAATGCTGCGCCCAGTTTTGGAGGTGAACTCAGAAGGACATACACCCTAGGCCCATTATTCTGGAATTCAGTCCTTTCTTTACACTAGTAACAGAGGTTGGTCGTCTCAACCTCAAGCTTTCTTGGTTAGAGTCTGAATATAACATTCAATTGTTTCATCTTACTCTAACCACCCCTACCGACCACACTACAAAAGAGTAGAAGGCACAGGAAAGCACAATTTTCATTTTCTTCTATGTTCACTTTGCTTATGCTGATGACATAGAAAAAACTAATAGCACACATCCTTCTAATTTCTTTTAGTTTCAGTTTATTAGTCTTAAGTTTAGAAACCATAGTAAATTTTAAGTCTATGATAAAACCAACAAATTGCATATATAATACTTTTCAGCAATGACCCAATACCAGATGTATTGTCATGAATTCAAAATCAAAGGGGATAAGAATGGCGATATGAATGAAATCTAGGTAGCTTGACAATGAGGAATTTTAGATCAAATGATACATTATAGAACTTTGAATATTTGACCAAGATGGAAGGGTTTAAGTCCAAGCTCCGGTAATCCCAGAGAACAAGCAAGTTGCACAAAACATAGCATTTTTATGACGGAAGGAATGTTTCTGAAAACCACATAAAAGCCTAAGTTAATCACAAACCATATATTCGTTCAAAAAAAATAAATCACAAACCATATATAACCAAACACGCTGATAAACCGAGTTCTAACATCCAATTGTGCCTTCCCTAAACCCTATAACAAAGTATAATCCTGGCTCACACACAATAGTGAATGTCCTTAAAAGGAGTTGCACAATTGCAGTTTCAAGCCTCAAATTTCACAAACTAATTCAGCAACATAATCTTCATATAAACATTCACAAATGATAATCAATACAGCAGTTTTCCATAATATTAATACTTATAACTTATTCTAGTCCTACCCAACACATCCTGTGGTCTTTTTAAATTGCAACTTTTCCCTTATTCAGAAGTTTCACACTAATTACAACGGCTCATTATTTGATAATAACTTCTCTCTATCGATAGGATGAAGCATTTGATTTCCACAATTGCATTTGATACCATGTAAAATTTCAAACCCACCAACAAAAATTGCGAATTAAACCAAAACATAAAAGAAAGCATTATACCTTATCACAAACAAAGCAGGCAATGGTGCAAGCACCTTTGCAACCACTGCACACCTTATTTGATTTCCTCACACTCGAACCTACGGCAACCGCCGCTGCAGCCACCATCCCTTCTGCAGCAGCAGGAGAGGGAACCGCAGCAGAAACCGCAGCCGCATTCGACTTGGCAGAATTATCTTTATCCTTCTCCTCCCACTTAAAAGGCGGCTTACCGGAAGGCGGAGAATAATTAATAAGCCCCCACGTGTCAAGGAAGTCAAACACCCGGCGAATGGAGCCCACATCTCCGACCAAAGTCCTCCTAACCTCAGTAAACGTGAGCTTCTTACCAGGGTTACACCTAAACTTGCTGATAATAGCATTCCTGTAATATTTGTAAACACTAGGGTTCTTTGATGGAGACTTACCCTCGAAGAACTCCTGCACATGCCGCACCTCACACTCGTTTATCTCGTTCCATCTGAACCAACCTGAAATTTATAATTTTTGGGTTAAATGGTATAGATTCATTTAAGCAAAAAAAAAAAAAAAAAAAAAAAAAAAAAAAAAAAAGAAGAAAATTAGGGAGGAGAGAGAAAGAGTTACTGGAGTAGGTGGGGACAGTGACGAAATCGGGTGGTTCGGGAGCGGGTTTCTTGGAATCGGGCGGTGGAGGAGTTACGTCAGGCTTCAAAGGAGGCGTAGAATGGACGGTGGTGATGGGTGGTGGAACCGCCGTGAGAGGTGGCTCTGGAGGTTGTTGATTTTGAGGTTGGGTAGTTAAGTCTGAAGACATTGGAATTCAATAATTTCTTCCGACGGTACTGAGAGTGGAAATTTGAGTCTTTCAGGCTGTCAGCCGGCCTTTGCTTCTTTCGGTGTTTCGGGGTTCGTCAATTTGTCTCTCTTTTGGCTTTTATTTTCCATTAATTTTTCAAAAGGAGAAAATTAGGTGATCGTTTGGTATTTTGGTTTATATGGAAATTGTCATAAAATTTTAATTTATAGGAAAATAATTACTTAATGAAATTCATAGAAATTAGGTAAATTAGTTTTGAAGCATGTGTACACGGGTTCCTGTTAAAATTACTTTTTTATAAATTTTTTGTTAACATTGTTGATTTTGTGTTGTTATAAAATGAGATTTTTCAACACCATTTTATTTACATACTTCATCTGTTCTTTTTCTATAACAATAATTATTATTTTGGATAGTTTTATCTATTTGGACCCCTCTACTTTTAGAAAAAAAAAAAAACAACTCTAATTGACAATATTGTTTTTACTTTATGTTAATAAATCATCATTAATTACTCATCAAATTGCCTCATAAAGTTGGGTTTACTTTATTAAGAATATACTTATCTCCTACACTTGTTAATTGAAGGGGTACTTCTTGCTAAACTACCTATTTTTTCATTTCCTTAAAAATCATGCTCAAACCCATTGTTTCAGTAGAAAAAGAACAGATAAAATATTTGTCATTATACACTTATTTCTAGATTGTTTATTGCGATATATGAATTTTATATTTTTTTAATATTAAACTAAATATTGCAGGTAAGTCTATTATTAAATATTATCCCGATGATTGGTATGACTAACATAATTAACACAATGTTAACATGAAAAACACCCCAATGATACTTGAAGAAAGTGGAGGAACTTATTTAATAGATGCATGACAGAAAAATTACAGAAAACATGAGTGTGAGTCACAACTTGAACTTTTAATGGCAAATAAACAGTACCACATATAGAATAGAAGATGGGAAAGGGAAAAAAATATCATAATGACAGTATTTTAAATATAATTAATTAAATATAAAAGTAACCTCTACTAATAATCGAAAATATTGTTTAAGAGAAAAATATACCTCTTCATCCATCATGACCATATCAAGACTTATCAAACTATCCCCTTTTTTATGATCCGTGACCTCAAATAGTCTAGAAACGCGAACCTTGATTTTCCAATTAGTTTAGTAGAATCAAGTTTATGGAGAAAAGAATAAGATCTGACATAGAGATATATGGGAACAAACAAACATGAATTATGTATACAATAAATATTCTATAAATAAAATAATTAGTTAATTGCATAATACCTTTGCAATATCGTTGACAAACTTTCATCTGATTCATGTAATGCAACCATGGTATGCTGTAGGTTTAAAATTACAAATATATATTTTTATCTTTATATAACTCAATTTTTAAAATTATAATTTTCAAAAATATAATTGATATTGTCTCATATATAATACGCTATTTTTATAGTTATTTTTACATGTAATTAAAATAAAGAATAAATAATACGTTATTTTTCATCCAAATAAATAAATTTTCATAAGTTGTAAAACTATATTGTATATGAAACTTATTTCAAAACATATTTCGAGCACTCTCCAATGGTGAAAAAAAATTATAATATTGCGAATTTGTAACAAAAGTTATATTCAATTTATATAGTATAATAATTTAGGTTGTTTATTTAAAATAATAATATCATGTTCACTTATTCAAAACACCTTATATGTATTTATATCTATACTTATCCGTCGTTCGTGGTCGTCGGTGGTCATCCCATCTCTTTTCTCCTTTAAATTATTATATATATGATCAGTGTCCATTTTACATACATTTTACCCTCTTTTAGTACCTATTTTGAGTCCACGTTGTACGATTTTCATTGTTTATTAGCAAAAAGTATAATTTGCTAGGGAGTGGGTATTTATTATAAAATTTGGGACATTGCATATTATTTCCTATTTTATGTATCGAATGAAATTGTTAAAGCATAATCACTTTTATTCTTGTTGCTTATATAGGTACAACTACAAAGTATCAAAGCTTAAGTAGTACAAATTATACAAGGTAGGAAAAGAAAAAGAAGAAGAAAAGAAAAGAAAGTCTTATCTAAGACTCGCGTGAAGTCAAGCAAGAGGAGAAAAAGAAAATGGGCCAAAACCCATCATCAAACATAGTCACGCATAAGGATGGCAATTGGGCGGGGCGGGTGCGAATGATGGTACCCCCACACCCGTACCCGCATTAAATTCTCATCCCTATCCCTGCCCTACCACCCATTGCGGGGGAAGATTCCATCTTCATCCCCGCCCCACCACCCATTGCGGGGGGGAAATTCTAGACCCACCCCTGCCCCACCCCCGCACCCGCGTCATACCCACTTCATCCCCGCAAAAAATCCACCAATAAAATCTGCCATAAGCCCATTATAGTTGTCTACTTCACAAAATCACAATATAATATAGTAAAAGAAAAGTTAAAATACATTAACAAAGGCAAATGTTTTATTACTCAAAAGTGTCTTCAAATACATTAGTAATATATGTATATAAATAGAATTTTAATAATAGCTATGCGGGGCGGGGCGGGGCGGGCGGGGATGGGGCGGGGCGGGCGGGGAGGGGCGGGTATAACATAAAATCCACACCCGCTCCACAACCCATTGCGGGTACAACTTTAATCCCCATCCCCGCCCCATCCCCGCTAAACCTAGACCCATCCCCGTCCCAATTGGGCGGGGATGGGGCGGGTCTCCTACTTAACCCTCCCCACTGCCATCCCTAGTCACGCAGCAAAACAAACGGTGGAAAAAAGAAAAGAAAACCAAAGACTAAAAAGTGAGGAGGCAACAAAGAGAGGAGTCGAGAGATTCACAACAACACAGGCGACGAAGAACAACAGATAGAGAGAGAGCACGAGATTGGAGACGCCAGACGAAGAAGATGCGCGGTCGCCGGATTCATCTATACGGAGTTTTCTTTCTCTACTCTTGATTTATGCTATTAGATACTAGTTTTACTATGTCAATTATGAGATTTTCGTTCTTAATTAGTTGTTTAATTTCAGATTAATTCAATGACTAGCTAAATTTCCTTTTTCTAGGATTAGATGTAGTCTTTTATTTTTTTGTCAATGAGTTGAATTAAGTTGTTTGGATTGATTTATTTGTATTGCAATATGCTAATCTTTTTTGTTTTCATATAATTGATTTGGCCAATTGATTACTCCCTCCGGTTTTTTTTTATTTGCTATTTACACAAGAATTTAGGAGATGTCATTTTCATTCTTTTTTAATGTATATTTTGACCCTTTTAGCATTAAATATGGTGGGAAAAGGGGAAAAAGTTGTACTTTTTGGTGGAAAAAGAGAAGAAATAAATATAATACTATTACTTTTTGGTGGGCCAAGCCTCCTAATAAGGAAATGTAGCAAATAAAAAAAAGCAACTCTTTTTGGAAAATGTAGCAAATAAAAAAAACGGAGGGAGTATATATTTAAGATATTGGATTATTAGCGGAAGTGAAAGTTCAATATTAGTTCATGGGATTATTAAACGTCAAGTAGTATAATTTTAGGAATAGTTATTGTAATACCCCATATTTTTAGTATTTATTTAAATAATAAAATATTTATTTTATATTTATTTTATAAAATAAATATTTTAAACAAAGGGTATTTTAGTATTTTTAATGTTTTTTTAATTATTTTGACGGAAATATGACACCAAAATTTGATTTGTTAAGCTTTTGGTATTAAATCCTAGTCAAAAAAATTCAGAAAACCAAAACAAAAAAAACAAAATTTTTTTTTGGGGGGGCCATATATATCTACGGGATTCGTGGTTGATTGGAGGAAGTTTTGTTTTCCTATAACTTCCAAATTTATGATGGAGGTTACAAAACTTGGTTTAATCTCCTAATTTATGGTGAAGGTTACAAACTCTTTAATTTTGGAAATTAGATACTACCTATTCTACTCCTATAAATACCCCATACCTTAAGCCATCTTTTTCACACAAAAACTTTGAAGAATTCATACTCTCTTACTTCAAAGTTCTTCTTTCTCTTCCTATCTGTTCTAGTTTTATATTTCTTATTCAAGTTTCAATTTTCTTTGATTTAAGAATAATATTTTTATATTTCTTACTCAAAAATATTATGCTCATGATAGGTCATTCATGTTTAAATTCATGATTAAGTTCGTGTGGTAAATTGCTTATTGGTTGGTTATGAGAAAACTCAAGTATAAGAATAAGTGAAGATACTAGTATACTTTTGTGCAAGATCAAGGTACGTTATGTAGCTAGATCTTATGAAATATGATTTCATGTGATAAAGTTGTTTATTGATTTAATGGTTGGATTGGTTTAGAAATTTGGTTTGAAAAAGTTACAATATTTTATTATTCAATCTTGGAATTGAAAAGAAGGAATGCTTTTATCAATCATTTTTATATAGAAGTTTTGTTATCCTTTTTGGAAAATTAAATTATTTTTACAAGGAAAGGTTGATTGGTTTTTATGAACTTTGAATGTTCAAAAAGTTGTTTATGAGGAAAGGAGGTTTATTCATGACTTACAAGTCATATTATTATTATTTCCGCTTGATTAATATCAAGAGATTCAAAGTCCACTTGTTGGCAATTATAGTTACCCCTTGATATAGCTCCGTGATGGGATGACTAGCTTGGGGGGTGTGCACACTTAGCAAAATAGAAGGGGAGATAAGAATAGGAATTGTTTTCAGGATTATTTTTAAGGAAAAATTGACAAAGATAAGCCAACCTTTGGCCCATCTTCCGCAAATAAGCCAACCTTTTGAAATTCCAGAGATAAGCTAACCTTTGCATCATTTTAGCCAAATTTAGGTCAGATGACTTGTGACCGGTTGTATAGGTTATAATTTTGTTTTATTTCTTTAATTTTCACTTTATTCTCATTTTTTACTCTTTATTTTTCTCTCTCCTCTCATTCAATCTTCTGCTTCCTCTCTCCTCTTTCCCTCTTTCCTCCTCACCTACTGGACCTCCACCCACCGGATCACCACCCATCGGATGTCCACTTCCACAACGGACCTCCTTTCTCTCTCCCTTCGATCTCCTTTCTCTCTCTCTCCTTCGAAATCTGCTTACATTGGTTTAGAGGGGGTGGTGTTTGGTTCGGGATGGGGGTTTCATGGCAGGGGTTTCGGGTGGTTTCACGACAGGGGTTTTGGGTAATTAGATGGTCGGGTTGTTTCGGGGTTTTGGGTGGTTTCACGGGTGGGGTTGTGGGTGGTTGTGTTGGGGGTAGTTTCTGGGTTTTGTGGCTGGGTTAAGGCACACCTGGGCTTAGGGTGATGGTATGGCTGGGTTCGGTGGTTTGTAGTGGTGGTGGGGCTCGGTTCAGTGGGTTTGTGATGGTGTCGGGATCAATGGGTTTGTGGTGGTGTCGGATTTGTGGTGTCGGGTTCAGTGGTTTGTGGTCATGTCAGGGTTGGTTAGGGGGTTTTGGGTTTGGTGAGGTGGGGTGGGGTGTTTGGTTGTGGGTGGGTTTGTGGATGGGTGTGGATGGTCTAGGGGGTGTTTATTGGGTTCAGTGGTGGGGTTGATTCGGTGGTGGGTTCGTGGATTTTGAGTGATGGTGGCTGGTTGTGCGATGGATGGGGTTGGGGCAGTGGTGTGGTGTGGCAGTTGGGGTGGTGGTGTGGCAATTGGGGTGGCGGTTAGGGTGGCAGCTGTGGTGGCGGCTAGTGTGGGGTGGCAGTTATGGTGGTGTTCATGGTGAATATGTGTAGAGGGGGTGGTTAAGGTTTTTATTTATTTTTTTAAGTATTAATTATTAATCAAATTAGGTGTAAAATACTGATTAAGTAGTGATTATAATTAAATTAGGTTTAATTATAATTAAGATTAATAAAATAATGATTAAATAGCGATTAACTTGTTGTAACCTGTGTTAGCAGGTGAATGAAAAGCTCTAACCTAAATTTGGCTAAAATGATGTAAAGGTTAGCTTATTTCTGGAATTTCTAAATGTTGGCTTATTTGTGGAAGATGGGCCAAAGGTTGGCTTATTTTTGTCAATTTTTCCTATTTTCAATCCAAGTTGTTTGGAAATAGTTTATTCTTGAATTACTATTCAAGTGTTTGGAAAGAGTTTGTTCTTGAATTACTATTCAACTGTTTGGAAAGAGTTCATTGTTAAAATGTTATTCTTGAATTATTATTAAGTGTTTGAAAATAGTTTATTCTTAAAGAGTTATTCTTGAATTATTGGTGATGGAGTTTTCGAAATGAAAAATTGTTACGAAGTAACAAATGTGTTACTTATCTAGTACATTTCATACGCAATTTTATACGGACGCGTATTTCCTTTTTCCTATTTGGCTTTGCGCTGTTTACCTTTTTGGTAAGCAGTTTTGCAGGTGAATTTTGGATGTGCATGGGAGCATACTAGGAAGGGGATCTTCACCTAGATTAGGGTTTTTATTTATATTGAGTTTTGAGACAATATTTACTTTTATCAATAAAGATGTATTATTAATTTTGTTTAAAGTCTTCCGCTGCAAGTTATTTTGGTTAGTTAGTAGTTGGTTGCCAAAAGCGTGTTAGTCACGTGGCGGTAATACTCCTAAATTAGTCAAATATTATTTACTAAATTATATATTTAAAAAGTGAGTAATTTGGGGGTGTTACAGTTATACACTTGGGGTGATCTTTTATATGAATTTCTTGTTTGTAATGGGTTTATATTAATTGTTATGACCACAGAAGTAGGCGTAAGATTAGTATAAATACACGTTTTCCACCTTGGAAGAGGAGATAATATATCATAGGAAATTCGATCATTGCAATACAATAGCTTTTAATCCGACAACTAGTTTAATTTTCATTGTAGAAGGTAATTGGCGAATTCTAAGTCCTAGAACCATTTCTTATACTTGATTTATACCTATTGTCTAACGGCTTTAGAGTTACAATTAGTATAGTTCTTATTTTATTAGTCTAGTTTATCACCACCAATCACTATTTCCGGATCGTCTAGATAATATTAGTGTCTCTTAATTTGGTAGTTGATTATACCTCCTTGTGGGAAACGATATCTTGCTTACCCTATATTTACTTTAATTGACCCGTACACTTGCGGTGTTTTAAGGTACTTTTAGGACCGACCAATATAATATAATTTCTCCGTTATTACTTAATATTGTATAATTTGATTTTTTACTATATTAAGTTATAATTAATTAAATTGTAATTAGAGGGTACCCGTACACGTACTAACCGTTCTTTGGTTTCTTTTGATCCTGATTGAAAGAATAGCTCGTGCACTAAGGAAACAGAAGAGGTTGGAGCAAATACAAAAGCTGCCAAATTTTGATTTGGCTTCAACCAACCTCAACAAGGATGGAATCAACCTCAACAAGGGTACAACCAAGCTCAGAACCAAGGGTATGCGCAAGGGTATAACCAAACTATAACCAAGGTGGTTCATCCTCAAAAGGGTCAAACACTTACCAAGCTCCACATCAAAGGACCAATACCCAAAAACCTCCCTCTAATCCTCCATTCCCCAAACAAAATCCCGAACCCATACCATCTCCCGATCCAACCTCCCTCCAAATTCTCCAACAACTCCAACATGAACCAAATTCTCCAAAACCATGAGCAAAGGTTTCAAGAGCTACAAGCCCATAACAAAATGGTTGAAACCCAAATCACCCAAGTAGCCGAGAAGAAACCTTTAACCCCCACAAATCAACTTCCGGGCCAACTCATCCCTAACCCCAACCTCCATCAAGCCAAAGCCATTCATTTGAGGTCGGAAACAAGCTATGAGGGTCCTAAGATGCCTAATGGGGAGTTAGAGAAGGATGAAGAATTTGAGGTTGTTGAGAAGGAGGACGAAGCTGAGGAAACTGAGAAAGAAGAAGTTGTGGAAAAAGATGAGCCAGAAGTCCAAGTTGGTGACAAAACTCCATTGCAATTACCTCCACCAACCAAGACCTATGTGCCTCCGGTTCCCTATCCTCAAAGGTTGGTAGAAAGAAAACAGAGTGACAAGTTCACAAAATTTCTCAACGTGATGAAGAGTTTGCAAATTAACATCCCGTTTCTTGAGGCTATGTCTCAAATGCCGGCTTATGCTAAGTTCTTGAAGGAGATTCTCTCCAACAAATGTAAACTTGAAGATGAGCTTATCTCCCTAACCCTACCAAGTGAGCGCTCTTGTGCAACGAACCATGCCCAAGAAGCAAAGATATTCCGGGAGTTTCATCTTGCCCGTGAAGATAGGTGATTTAGAGCATAAGGATGCACTGACCGACCTAGGAGCGAGTGTCAATTTGATGCCTCTATCTATTGCTAAGCACCTTAAATTTCCTCTTCATCCTATGCGCAAAACGATTCAATTGGCGGACCGCACTGTGAGAGTCCCCTATGGTGAGTTGGAGGATATACCGATTCAAGTTGGGCATGTGTTTGTACCATGTGATTTTGTGGTAATGGATATGGAATAAGATTTGGAGACTCCTCTTATTCTTGGAAGAGAAGCTCTAAAGACATTGGGTGCCATGATAAACTGCAAAAATGATACAATCACGACTGAGGTAGCTAATGATGTGTTTGGTTTTTAAATTGAAGAGACCTATGATGGAGAGAATTTGTCGGGTAAGTCTAGTGGAAGATGAGATAGAGGACGCCGAGAGTGTGGTTCATATTGGGGATGAGTTGTATGCTACTCTTACCGATGCCCCTAGCTTGGACATGGAAGAGGTCAACGAATTCTCCATGCTTCTTGACACTACCCTTGAGAAGACACAAAATGAAGTGTTTGAGGTTCTAGCTACATCATCCAATGACAAAGAGGAGCGTTCTAAGCCTCCTCCAAAGGTAGAATGCAAACCCCTTCCCTCCTCTCTCAAATATGTTTTTCTTGATGATGATGCATATATCTGTTATTGTCAATTTGAGTCTTGATGACATCTCTATATCCAAATTGATTGAAATACTACAAAAATATAAATATGTCATTGGGTATTCGATTAATGACCTTAAGGGGATAAGCCCTTCTCTTGTTATGCATCGTATTCATCTCATCGATAGTAATGCCTCCTCCATCAAGCATCAGAGAAGGCTTAATCCCAACCTCAAAGAGGTTGTGAAAAAGGAGATCATGAAACTGCGTGACGCGGGAATCATCTACGCTATCTCAGATAGCAAGTGGGTGAGCCCGATTCACGTGGTTCCAAAAAAGGGAGACATGACTATAGTTGAGAATGAGAAAGGAGAAACAATCTCCACTAGGACTGTCACTAGGTGGAGAGTTTGTATTGATCACAGGAAACTGAAACTGAACAAATCCACCTGCAAAGATCATTTCCCCCTCCCTTCATTGACCAAATGTTGGAGAGGCTTCTCGTCATTCACACTTTTGCTTTCTCGAGTTCCGGATTCTTTCAAATCCCCATTCATTCGGATGACCAAGAGAAAACCACCTTTACTTGTCCGTATGGGACATTCGCATATCGAAGGATGCCCTTTGGTTTGTGTAATGTCCCATCCACTTTTCAAAGGTGTATGACAGCAATTTTCTCTAACAGCTAGAAGATTCCATTGAGGTGTTCATGGACGACTTTATCGTTTGTGGTTCGTCTTTTGACACATGTCTGGTTAATCTTGAATGTGTGTTGAAGAGGTGTTAAGAGACGAACCTCGTCCTAAATTGGGAGAACTGTCACTTTATGGTCGAGAAGGCATTGTCCTTGGGCATAAAGTGTCGAAAAAGGGCATTGAAGTGGATCCGAAAGGTTTCGGTTATTGAGAAGCTTCCGCCATCGAACTCGGTGACGGGAATTCGTGCTTTCCTTGGACATACGGGTTTTTACCGGCGTTTCATCAAGGATTTTTCTCAAATAGCCAAACCATTGACGAAGCTACTCCAAAAAGATGTGGATTTTGAGTTTGATGAGTCTTGTGCTAAGGCTTTTGAAACTCTTAAAAGAGCCCATATTTCTGCCCCCGTTGTGCAAGCTCCAATATTTTGAACTAATGTGCGATGCTAGTGACTTTGCAGTGGGAGTTGTTCTTGGGCAACGAAAGGAAGGAAGGCTTCATGTGATAGCCTATGCAAGTAGGACTCTGGATGATGCTCAACGGAATTATGCAACTATGGAGAAGGAAATGTTGGCCATAGTCTTTGCATTTGACAAATTCCGATCTTACTTGACCTGTAATAAGGTTGTGGTGTATAGGGATCACTCTGCGGTCCGTTATTTGATAAGTAAGAAGGATGCCAAGCCTCGACTCATTAGGTGGGTGTTGCTTCTTCAAGAGTTCGATTTTGAGATGAAGAAGAAGAAGGGGACGAAGAATGTGGTAGCTGACCATCTTTCTCGCCTCCCTCTTGATGAGAAGCTCTTGGATCTGGATGAGATCCCTATTGAAGAAGATTTGAGAGAATAAGCACTATTGTCATTCTGAACTATGAAATTCCATGGTTCGCGGACTATGCAAATTATTTGGCTTGTGGGATTGAGCTTCATGGTTTTAATTTCCAACAAAGAAAGCGGTTTTTCAAAGAAGTTTCGAGGTTCTACTGGGATGACCCGCTCCTGTTTAAGAAGTGTGCTGATGGAGTGTTTAGGAGGTGTGTGCCCAATGATGAGATGACCTCGGTTTTAAATTATTGCCATACTTTGGCATGTGGAGGGCACGGTGGAGCAAGCAAAACTGTTGCTAAGGTGTTCCAGTGTGATATGTTTTGGCCGTCATTGCAAAAGGATGCTCGAAAATTTGTCTTGGGTTGCGATAGATGTCAAAGAAGTGGTGGCATCATAAAGAGACATGAGATGCCTCAACAAAACATTCTCGAGGTTGAGCCATTTGATGTTTGGGGAGTCGACTTCATGGGTCCATTCGTTCTTTCATGTGGCAATGTGTACATTCTTGTTGCGGTCGACTACGTGACAAAATGGGTTGAAGCCATTGTCTCCCCCACCAATGACCACAAAGTTGTGACCAGGCTCCTGAAAAGGATCATATTCCCTCGATTTGGAGTGCCCCGTGTGTTGATAAGTGATGACGATTCACACTTCGCCAAGAAGCAACTAGAAGCACTCTTGAAGAATTACGGGGTAAATCACAAAGTCGGACTTCCTTATCACCCCCAAACCTAAGGCCAAGTTGAAGTCTCAGATCGAGAAGTTAAGAACGTCCTTGAGAGAGTGGTCAATAAGACTAGAAAAGATTGATCTTTCAAGCTTGATGATGCTCTTTGGGCTCTTTGCACTGCTTTCAAAACACCTATAGGCACCACTACCTATCGCCTTGTTTATGGCAAAGCATGTCATTTGCCGGATGAACTAGAGCACAAAGCTTGGTGGGCAATTAAAGAGCTCAACATGGGTCTTCATTTGGCGGGTGACGCTCGAAAGGAAAGGTTAGTAGAGCTTCAAGAACTTCGATTTGACGCTTATGAGAGTTCGAGACTATACAAAGAACAACAAAGAAATGGCATGATCACTGGATTCAACAACGAGAATTACGGGTTGGAGATAAAGTCTTGTTGTTCAACTCAAGACTGAAACTCTTCCCCGGAAAGTTAAAGTCCAAGTGGTCGGGTCCCTTCTCAGTGTTGAAGACTACTCCCTATGGGGCTTATGAGGTTTTGGGTGAGAACGGTCCATTTTGGGTGAACGGTCAGAGATTGAAGCTCTATCATGATAATCATGTCGTGAGTTCGATTGGTTGTTCGATTCTTCGCTCACCCAAGCGACTTTCGTGAAGGACGTATCCTTTTCAGTCCAGCTAATGACTTAAAACAAGCGCTACACGGGAGGCAACCCGTTTCTTTTCTTCCCTTTCTTTTATTTCATTTTATTTTTCTTTTGATTGTTAGTTAGACTTTTTATTTATCAGCTAGCCATGACAGCTATATTGGGACATATGATTTTTTTGAAAGTTGAGAGAAAAGGAGTTATTTGGAAAAAGTAAGAGTGAGAAAACAGACGACTACGGTGCTCCCGGACCCCTTTGTGGTGCAAGTGCACCGCTCTAAAATTTTTCGAAAATTTAGAAGGGTGCGCCCGCACCTGTTTCAAAAAGTTTTCGAAAAAAAAAAAACAGGAGAGGTAGGTGCTCCCGCACTCAAGGTGCGCCCGAACCATTCTAAATTTTTTCGAAAATTTAGACTGGTGCGCCAGCACCGCTTAGAGGTGCGCTCGCACCAGTCTCCAAAATTTTCGAAAGGAAAAAATAAGAAGAGTTCGGTGCGCCCGCACCTCCTCTAGTTTTCTTTAACTTTTTAATTGCATGCTTGTTTTTCCTTTAATTTTTTATTATTCATGAAATTTGCTCCATTTTGTGCTTGATATTGTGATGAACAACTGAATTTCATGTTCTTTGTGCTAATTTCATGATATTCTGAATTTTGTGAAATACATTGCATGAATTGATAAGTGTTGTTGATTATTTTGCACATCTTGTGGTTGGTTTGGTGAATTAGTGTTGAAAAGCACTTTGTGAGTGGTGAAAATCTTAAATTAGCTATAATTCTTGCTTGTTAGCAACTTGGTTGCTATTGATTGTGGAATGGTTAGCTGGTAGATTTTAGGATTAGTTTTTCTTTCCTTTGATTTTTTTTTTTTGTGCTTCTTTGTGTGGAGAGTCAGTTTTGTGTTGTGTCGTTGAAACGGACCGTCACTTATCCTTCCCCTTTTGAAAAAACAAAACTTTTTTTTACCACCATGGGAAGAAGCAATGGCGAGGGATCATCCTCTCGGTCTAAGAGAGCTAAGACAGGGTCCTCCTCACAAGGACCCTCTTCCAGCTCTAATCCCCCCACCCCTTTATCCTCTGAAGTCCCAATGCGGCTCATAAGAAAATCTTCACGCGGCTTTCCGAGCGCACACTTCGTCCTGGCAAAGTTCTATGACTACATTACCTGCGTCAACCTTAACATCGAATCGATGATAAGGGAGATGGCAGATAATCTAGAGTTATCAAACTTCCTCACCGTCCGTGAACCTACTTATGATTAGCTTACTCTCGAATTCTTGAGTACGTTGAACATGAGCAGGGAGGCGGACACGAGTGTTCTAACTATTCAATGTCGTCTTTTTAATCAAGTTAGAACACTCTCTTTCGACGAATTCTGTGAAGCATTTGGGATGAATTCTAGTGCCCCTTGTGATGCCCCTTTAGGCACCATTTGGCAGGGGTACAACGAACAAGAATGGTGGGCTAAGATCACCAATGGCACGACTCCGTTTCGGACGAACTCGTCCAAAGCATCGGAGATCATCCATATCGCTCTCCATTACTTCCATAGGATGTTGGTTTATACCATCTTTCCTAAACAAGAAGTCGGGCAGTTGAGGAAGGAAGAGCTGTTGGTTCTTTGGTTGGCTACTGACGGGGCCCACCATAGAGTTCGAATTAATTTTGCCGCTCTCTTCCTTAATCGACTGCAGGAGATTCGGGGGGTACTACGGTATCTGGGGAGATCGTTTGTGGTAGAATGATCACCCAAATATCGTCTTACCTTGAGTTGGACGATGACCTGGCTCGCTTAGAAGCTAGCGTGCCTACTGCTGGTCAGTCCAACCAATTGGATAGTGCGAGTCTGCAGCAGATGAAATTTCTGCGCCATTACATGAAGCCAAATTGCATTAGGCTTGTAGGGGGCGACCTTATTGTTATATGAACACCGAGTTCATCTGGAACCCCCCCCCCCCGGTAATTGTGAAAACCTTTGGCAGATTCCCCCTTCCCATATCGCCCCTCAGGATGTCCCTGATCGGACTTTCATTCAGTCCACCCCTGTGGAGGGCATTCCACGAGCTCCGAGAGGTCCGAGGCCCGACCACCGCATTCCTGAGATGAGGTGGTTGAACCTTCCTCCTCTCAGTCTTTCGATATGGGCTCCGTCATGGCAGCCATAGCCCAAATGCAGGCCTCTCAGGAGGTCAATCACCGTGCGGATTCTGCTACCCTTGCCAGTATCCGCACCGACCTTAACCATGTGTTTAGGGTGGCTTGGCGCACTCACCTCGCCAATGTCCACTCCGGACATGAGCCTCCCTTCCTAACCATCCCCACTATCCTCCTTTCGACCCTCGAGAAGGGCCATTTGAGGAGTCTTCTTTCCGTCCTTATCCCCACTACTCGTCTTACTATCCTGATGGGTACTCCGGTGGGTATTTCCCTACTAATCCCCCTCCCAATGGGGGAGATGGTGGGAACTATTAGGAGCTTTTCATGACCCCCTTCCATCTCCCTCCTTTTGCAACTCCGAGCGCGGAGTTTCGCTTAAGCTTGGGGGCCTTGCACGTATGTCTATATATTTGGGAGTTTTTGGTCATCGGTGGTTAGCGATTTAGGGGTTTGTTTGGTTTTCGATGTCACTCGGTGATTGATCCTGCTGTTGGTTTTGACTTCCCCACCTTTGTTGACTTCTCTTTCACCTGTATAGCGTGTTCTTCATAGTTTGTTTTTGTAGTTTTGTTTTGCTTTGCATATATATATATATATATATATATATATATATATATATATATATATATATATATGTATGTATATATATATAAACACTTTCCTCTTTTGTTCTTTTCCTTTTCTTTTTTTTCTTTTTATTTTTCTACATTTAGGATAGCTTGGTTGCTTGCATGATTTGTGGCTAACTTTGTTCATAACTTGATTGAAAGACCTTCCCTACATTAGACTTGATGATTTTGGAAGCCCTGTTGTGATTTTAAGCGTCTCATGAGAACGGTAACTTTTGGTAGAGTCTCTTTGAAATTAGGCGAGTTGGATGAATGGATTGTCTTGCCCCTTGTGCGACGAATCCCAAAGGAGGGCCAAGAACCTCGTAACACTCATTCACAACCCTCACCATTGATTGCCTGACTTGTGACTTGCATTTTAGCTCCCCAAGATTGCATAAGACCGAGCCTTTAGAAGAATGATTTAGGGCGTTTCTTTTGCTAGAATAAGAGCTAAAAAGCCAAAAGCTTGTATATCGGCATAATTATCCGCTTCTCAACCCATATGAGCCTTTCTATCCTATTTTTGCTTAACCCTCATAATAAGTCATGGCCAAACTTTCCCCAAAGTGGAGTGCATGTCTAGTTTGTGTCGAGTTGAATTGTTTTGATAATGAGCTTGGTTGAAAGCGATTCAATATGCAAGTATGATTGCAAAAGCTAAAGAAAATCGCGAGAGAAAAGGCAAAAGAAATAAAAAAAAAAAAGGAAGCTCTTTGTGTTTCATTTGCATTTCATTTAAAATGAAAGAAAAAAAGAGCAAATTTATGAGAAAAGTGGCAAACATTCAAAAAGTGAACGGGTTCAAAAAGTGACAAAACTCAAACTGAAATCAAGGTTATGTGTGAAAAATTGAATGGAGATTGGTGTTAGGACTAGCTTGGGGTAATATTTACCCCTAGTTGCATTCCGCTTACCCTTTTTGCACCACATTCCTAAATTATAATCCACACCCCTAACCTAGCCCCGTTACAACCTTAACAAAGTCCCTTTTGACTTCTAGATTGGACTTGGTCGATTTAGTAGTGGCGGGCGAGATTTTGTGCAAGTCATGATGAGGGTCATCAAAATGTGGTAGAGGCGAGAAATTACGGTTGAGCATCCCTAAGGAAGAGTCAAACTTGGGACTTGGAAGTGGAGAAGAGTGAGAAATCACTCTTGGAAAGCCTTCTTTCAAAAAGACTCGGTTGATCGGTGGATTGAGTCCTTAAAGTCACTCTTGTGCTTCCTAATCATCTTCCCTCTTATGTTTGGTTGGTCTTCTAAATCTTATTATGAACTCATTTAGCTTGCATGTCATGTTTGTAACCTTGCATTTAGAGCATATAGGTTAGTTTGTTGCATGTTTTCCTTTTCTTTTTACTCTCTTTTTCCTCTTCTTTCCTTCCTTCTCACTCTTGATTTACTTGAGGACAAACAAAACGCTAAGCTTGGGGGAGTTTGATACGTGCGCTTCTAACGCACTTTATGACCTCCTTTTGGCTTATTTTGGTCCCCCTTATTCCCCTTTCTTCCCTCTTTCTTCTCACTTTCCCCTTCTATTTCATTCACTTGAGCATACTTGATCATAGTGACATTTTGCTAGATTTTCGATCTATTTTGATCGAATTTCTAACACATGTGCTTTCACCATGTTTTCTCGTGTTTTTATTGTAGGTATGACCCTTTTTGGGGCCGAGTAATGCGAGACATGGCTTAAGGGGACGAGCTAGAGAATGCGAGGGAGCTTGAGGTGCGCTTGGAGACGCCCGCAAACAATGGTGCTCCCGCACATACAGGCGGTGCGCCCGCACCTCAGCAGATTCAGAATACAAAAGAGAAAGACCACATTGGTGCTCCCGCACCAAGCATAAGGTGCCCCCGCACCACTTTGGTGCGCCTGCACCCTTATGAAGGTGCGCCCGCACCATTTGACGAAGCTATAAAGGCTGAGGCAGAAGAGTTAGGTGCTCCAGCACCTATGCTTGGTGCGCCCGCACCTCACCATGGTGCGCTCGCACCTCATCATGGTGCGCTCGCACCTCATCATGGTGCGCTCGCACCCGTCGTTTCCGGAAAATGAAGCTCGTGGCTTCATTAAACGAGTTTTTGTTTTATTTTGAGAACTTACGCTTTATTCTAGTTTTTCGAGAGTTTTTTAGGGTTTTTATACTAGAGAGAAAACACTTGAGTTTTGATTGAGAATTGAGATTAATAATCGTAGTTTGTGATTCCGTTAACATCAAAGGTATTTTTCATTGAATTTAATTTGAAGTTACAGTTTTTATTTCATTTTCTTAGTGTTTGTTCTTGCTTTTAGTTTATTTTAGATCTTCATTCTCATATTCGTATAATTGCAATTTCTATTAGTTTAATTATCTTTTAATCATATCTAGCCTTAGATTAGTCATAGATTTTATGTTTAATTGCTTAGAATCCATGATTAGTGAGTAGTTTCATATCTAGGGTTAGGGTGAAAGTATGAATTAGGGTTTTAAATGTTATGTTGATGAGATTGTGATATTCTAAAGAAAGTTATGCATTGATCTTGGTGTTTTGAAAACCTTATGATAGATATTGATCACATTTATACTTTGGTATTTTGAACTCAAATATTCTTAAATCGGATTTTGAACTCTTTTATCATCCCCAAGAATCAATTTGATTTCTATGCCAAGATATTGGGTAGAAATTAAGGGGATCAACAACAATCCGCGTCTTTAGCGTCTGACCTTCGCGTCCGTCTAACAAAACAGACGATATCCGCGGAAATAGCGTCCGAAATCAAGTCAGACGGTAAATAGCGTCCGATATAGCGTCCGACATGTTCGCAGACGCAAAATACCGTCCGCCACGTCCAGTCAGCGTCTGATTTTACGACAGACGCTAAATAGCGTCCGTCTGGCGGACGGTAAAGTCAAAAGGCGGACGCTATTTCGGCGGATAAACCAAACACGCAACGACCCCTCCCCAGAAATTTTCGACCGCACTTAGAAATTTTCGAAAACTGCTTTCTCTCTCTCTTTCATTTTCGCCACTGATTTCTCTCTCTTCGCCGGCGACTCGACACTTTGCCGGCGACGCGTGACTTTGCCGGCGACTCTCTCTCTTCTAGCGACTTTCTCTCTCTCTTCGCGTGGCTCTCTCTTCAAGTGGCGCCGCATCTCTCTTATAGGGCTTATTTGCCGCCGCCGAGCCGCCGCCGAGCTGCCGCCGAACCGCCGCCGAGCCGCCGCTTCTTTTCTCTCCCTTCTACAGTTGTTTAAGGTATGGATTTATACTTTAATTTTGTTGATTTTTTGCTTGAATTTCTTGTTGTTAATTAGGGTTTTGGGTATAGTTGTTGTTCATAGTTGATAGTTGTTGTTGTTGTGTGTGATGATTGTTGTTGTTTTTAATTGTATTGTTGTTGTTGTTGATGAATTTGATGTTGTTTTTAATTGTATTGTTGTTGTTTAGTGAATTTGTTGTTGTTTTTAATTGTATTTGTTGTTGTTGTTTTTAATTGTATTGTTGTTGTTGTTTAGTGAATTTGTTGTTGATAATTGAACATGTTAAGTGTTGTTGTTGTTGATAATTAAATATGTTAAGTGTTGTTGTTGATAATTGAATATGTTAAGTGTTGTTGATAAAAGAACATGTTTAGTATTGGTGTTGTTCATCAACTTGTTTAATTTATTCATAATAATTAGTGAATTAATGTTATTAATGTTACATGCTTTAGATAAATTGAGTGATTAGTTTATTACACTTATATTTAGTTGTATCGAATTGAATTGATTGTTTAGTATAATAAACTTAGTGTATATTTAGTATACGTACTTCCATTAACAAGTAGTGAATATAGTGAATTGATACTTGCTAGTTGTATGTAGAGTTTTAAATTATGAAAAGGAAGGAACGTAGCTGGATGTATGAAAGACTTGATGGGCGTGCCCTTAGAACTGAGTATGTGAAAGGAGTTGATAAGTTCATTGAGTTTTGTTTACAACATCCTCATTTAAATGACGGTGATAAGATAAAATGTCCATGCATGAGGTGTAATAACTTGCGTTATTTGGATGTGGACACGGTCAAAGTACATTTGTACAGTAAGGGTTTTAAACCGAATTACTTTGAGTGGTTATGTCATGGTGAACGTGCTACGGGGTCCTCCTCATCTTCTGCTCAGTCAAATCCATATGTGGATATGGTTGTGGATGCTTTAGGGAATACTGAAGATCATGTTATGCTTGCCGGTTCAAACTCAGTTGAAGAAGAACCAAATGGTGAAGCAAAGAAGTTTTTTGACCTTCTTAAGGCGGCCGAGAATCCCTTGTATGAAGGGAGCAAGATGTCCGTGCTGGAGATGGCTTCTAGAATCACAAGTTTAAAGTGTGAGTATAACCTACCACACAGGTGTGTTGATGGTTTTCTTAGTTTATTGAATGAGGTGATACCCCAGAACAACAACATGGGAAGAACTTTCTACGACACAAAGAAAGTTCTAAAGGGTTTGGAGCTTCCTCATGAGAGGATACATGCATGTCCTAAAGGTTGTATGTTGTTTTGGAAGGGCGATGCTCACTTAGAGAAATGTAGTGTATGCGGTAGTGATCGGTACAAGAAAACTTCTAAGGGCAAACTTATTCCTGCAAAAGTGTTAATGTACTTTCCAATCACACCGAGGTTGCAGAGGTTGTTTGCAACTAAGAATATCTCTGAGAAAATGACATGGCATGCCGACAATCCTCGAATGCAGGGTACCTTAGCACATCCAAGTGACAGTGAAGCATGGAAACACTTTGATAGAACCTTTCCCGATTTCGCCGCCGAGGCTCGAAATGTTAGACTCGGGCTGTGCACCGATGGATTTTCTCCATATGGTAAGTTTGGAGGGCAATATTCATGCTGGCCAGTTATCCTCACACCATATTTGCCTCCATCCATGTGCATGAAGAAACCATTCATGTTTCTTTCTTTGCTCGTTCCGGGACCTAAAAATCCCAAAGGAAACTTGGATGTGTTTATGCAGCCTCTAGTTGAAGAGTTGAAGCAGTTGTGGCATATTGGGGCTACGACCTATGATGTTTCAAGGAAGCAAAATTTCAACCTTCGAGCATCGTTGCTTTGGACAATTAGTGACTTTCCTGCGTATGGTATGTTGTCCGGATGGTCTACTGCTGGAAAGAAGGCATGTCCTTATTGCATGGAGAAAAGCAAGGCATTCTGGCTTGAACATGGGGGTAAAGTGACATGGTTCGATTGTCATCGACAATTTCTTCATTCTGACCACCATTTCGAAGGAATAAGACTGCTTTTTGTAAGAATAGGTTGAGAATGGCGTAGCTCCTCACATAATGTCTGGAGAGGAACTGTGGCAGTGCGTGAAGGACTTACCTAAAGCAACTGATGGTCCCGAGGCGCTGAACCGATTGAAGAAGGATAAAAAAGGTTGGTTGAAACAGAATATTTTGTGGGAGCTTCCATATTGGAAAGATTTGATTATCCGTCACAACTTAGATGTCATGCATGTTGAGAAGAATTTTTTCGACCAACTCATTAACACTGTGATGGATGTGAAGGGTCAAACTTCAGACACCCTTAGTGCAAGAAAGGATATGGCTAATGTTTGCAAACGCCGGGAACTGGAGCTTGTTGATGATGGTGTGGGGAATTTGGCCAAGCCTAAAGCACCTTACACACTCGACAAGGCTCAGAAAAAGGTATTTTGTGAGTGGGTACGTGATTTGAAGTTTCCAGATGGCTTTGCATCGAACTTGAGTAGATGCGTGGATCTTAGTTGCAGTAAATTGCAAGGATTGAAGAGCCATGACTGTCATGTATTCATGGAGAGGCTGTTGCCGGTTGGTCTAAAAGAATTGCTTCCTTTGCATGTTTGGAAGGCGATAACCGAAATAAGTCAATTCTTTCGAGACTTGTGTGCGTCCACAATCAAAGTCAGTGAGATGAAGCGCTTAGAGAACAACATCGCTGAGATCTTATGCAAGTTGGAAAAAATCTTTCCTCCATCATTTTTTAATTCAATGGAGCACTTGCCGGTTCACTTGCCTTATGAAGCAAAAGTTGGTGGTCCCGTCCAGTATAGATGGATGTACCCTTTCGAAAGGTAATTGAATTTGTTTTAAGTGTCATACAATTCTGAATTCATACATAAAATGCTAATCCTCACCTTACGGACAGGTTGCTTAACCATTTAAAACGTAAAGTGGGAAACAAAGCACGTGTTGAAGGTTCAATATGCAATGCCTACGTAACTGAGGAGATAGCGAACTTCTGCTCCAACTACTTTCAGTCCGGGGTTGACACAAAATCAAGGGACTTAGGAAGAAATGTTAATCCTGATGTCGCTAGCACACATGGTCTTGGTGTTCCCGAGTTGTTCAGGGAAGACTGCGGTCGACCGGGAACAGATGGACGTTTGCGATGGTTGCAAGACAAGGAGTACGATCGAGCACATCTTTACGTACTTGCAAACAGTGGCATCTTAAGTGATTATGAAAGGTAATTTCGTGAGAAGTTGTAGACCCATTGTGTTATATTCTACTTGTCCTTTGCCTAACGTGTGTGACATTACTTACTCAAGGCGATTCGAGGATTATATTGTCAATTCAAGACCGAACATTGCTAAGGATGATGTGTGGAGCAAATGCGAAGCCGAGTTCCCTAGTTGGTTCAAGACAAATGTGAGTTTCGTACATTATTTGTTATAAGCATTGAGATTCCTTCATGAACTAACTTAGTTCCTAAAATCAGGTCCTTGGTGCCATGACAAGTGACGATGTCACTCGAGCTCTTGCTATGGGTCCTTCCAGACAAGTGAGAAGTGGAATCAGTTCTTTGTGAATGGATATAACTTTCATACACAGGAATATGGCAAGAATAAGTCAACTATGAACTATGGTGTATGTGTACAAGCTGCTGATAGAGCTGATTACTTTGGCATTTTGGAGGAGGTTATTGAACTGGTGTACCATGGTAATTTGGCTGTTTATAAGACAATTTTGTTCAAGTGCAATTGGATGGACTCGGACAAGGGTATGAACATTCATGAACAATACAAACTTGTGGAAGTCAATCACACCAAGAAATACCCAAAATATGATCCGTTTGTATTGTCGTACCAAGTTAGCCAAGTATACTACGCGCCGTATCCCAGTCTTAGGAGGGATAAACTGCAATGGTGGGTTGTGTTTAAAACGAAGGCAAGGTCCGAAGTTGATGCCCGCGTTGATTTGGATGTTCTCCCAGGAGAGGAAAGAGTTGATACCGCTGCAGTTCTTTGTGCTTCAGATGAGATACCAGATTATGATGCTGGTGACGACAACAATAATGATGAGATCATGGAATTTGAGGCGCCGAATGAACAAGGAGAACCAAGTGATTATGAAAGCAGCGACGAGGCTGGTGATTTGAGTGACGAGGATGATGACGAGGATGATTTGTTTGATGACGTTTAGTGTATTTTGTTACCTTATGTAGTTTGCTTTTGTTGTAAGACAATATCATTTTATCGCTAGTGCAGATCTCTATGTGTAAGACATATTATTTATTTTTATTATATGTGTTTTAGTCATTTAATATGTTTTTAATTTGAAGCTTTTTCCAAATTGATTAATTATGTGATTTTCAATATTTTGTACTACGATTTTATAATATGTTTATGATTAATTTCATAGTTTATTGATTATAATATGTGATTACTTTCAAGCTTTTGCAGATGTCATCAGGTACCGGATCCGGAGGTGGTCCTCGTGATGGGGGTAGTGAGCCTCAGCCTGAGCGTGATGGCGAGTTGCAGATGTCATCAGGTACCGGCGGTGGTGATGCGTGTGCGACTTAGGATCCTACATTAGCTTGCACTATCTTGTTTATATTTCGGAACGTGAAAACATATAATTTAGTTAAAACCGTTAACTTATTTTTATGTATGTATGAATTTATATTAGTGTATTTATGAAGTTATATTTAATGCAAACAGGTCATTAGTGCAGAATTTGGCGCATTAGCGGACAGCTTGAGTATATATTTGATTGGAAAACGAAACAGGTTAAAAACTATTAAATTACAATTATTTTAAAAAAAAAAAAAAGGAATTAGCGTCCGCCATTTGGAGATTAACGTCCGCAAAAACTTATTGGACCTACAGAATAGGCGAGGAATTAGCGACCGTCTGACGCCAACTAGCGTCCGCCTTTGGCAGAGGACGTAATTTACCGTCCGCTGAAGCCGACGCTAACTAGCGTCCGCTTCTGAAAACGGACGCTAAATACCGTCCGCCGGCAAAGACGGACGCTAGTTGGCGTCAGCAACAAAATCGGACGTTAGTTGTCGAAAAGCGGTCGCTATATTTTAGCGTCCGTTTATCGGACGCTAATCTTGCCATTAGCGACCAGGTGTTTTGCATCAGCTGTTTAGCGTCCGTTATCGGACGCTAATATGTTTAGCGTCCGATTCCGCATTTTTACCGTCCGATTTTGTCGGACGCTAAACCCTAACATTCTTGTTGTATCCTTTATTAGGGGTTTTCCGAATTTATTGAATCACTTAATCAATTAACTAAAGACCATTCGAGAGAGGTTTTAGTTGATTGATTAAGTGATTACTCTTGAGGACCATTCGAGAGAAGACTCGAGTATTTTAGACGGAAACTAAACCTTGCATGATTATCTCCATTTCTTCACAATCGCATCAACAATCATTGCCCATTCTTATTCATACTAGTAACCTTAACTCTAGTGTCTTCCTATTTGATAAATTAACTCTTGTTGTTTGCTAGTTCTAGTTTTTAGCTAGTTTTAATTGTTACCAAACCTCTTTCAAACCCCCAAATACCATTCAATTAGGTAGTCTGGACTTGATAGACTTTAATCAATCCCATTTTCCCTGTAGATCGGCCCTTGACTTGTCTTTACTATTTTATTAGTAATTGTTTGTTAGGATTTAGAAATATTGTTTGAAAAATGATTTTTGGTGTCTTAACGACACACTAAAAACCTCTTATCAGCTTTGCACACCTCCCTACATCTTGCCATAACGAAAGCTCCTTGGTCGATAGGGATACGAGGATTGAAATTAAAAATTCGCTCATTTCGCCATTTCCAAAGCCACCAACAAGTCATTGCAAGTACTCATGGCCACTCCTCCCCTTTACCATTATTCTTCTCGGGCAAGTTGTGCATTAACTATATGTTGAAGTTCTCATTCATTACCGCACTATCACCATCCTACCCAAAACTCTTCCAAACAATAGCAGTAGCAAGGCATCTTCTAAGAATATGTTCCGCACTCTCCTCCACATACCTACACACGTAGCACCTAGGATCATTAGTTAATCCTCTAAAAAAAATCGAGCTACATTAGTCATCACTTGATCTTGGTATGCAAGCCACATGAAAAAATAAATTTGTTGGGGAACTTGAACTCAACAAATATATTTCCAGTTGTTGCCATGAATACAATCAGATTCCATTTCATTTCAAATAAATAAGCGCAAATTTAATAGAGAATTTACCTAAAAGTGAGCCACTCCAATAGAATTCATCTTATGCATCCTCATCTTCCACCAACTCGTGGGCTATGACTTCTTACAATCTATCTGGCGCTAAGTAATCAGCAAATAAGTCGAGTTTCCATCCTCAATTAGCATCGCAGATTTCACTAACAATGGCATCTTGTAACCACTCCGGAGGTACAGGACTAGCATCACATATTAGAGGTTTCTTAGTGGCCCATTGATGGTGCCAAGAGAAAGTCTTCTTGCCATTACTTGCAGCCGAGTTAATCCCTTTTTGGACAATATTAATATTTTCCACGATGCCCTTCCAAGCATTAGATACATCAGTTTATGTTTAAGCATGTCCACGTCGCACCGTCCCTCACAATATTTGCTTCTCAAGACTCTTGACCACGACGTTTTAGGCTCCGATAACACCCGCCGTCCAATCTTTGCTAGAAACGCTGCATTACTTGTCTCATTAACCACAACCCAAGCCCTCCCTCATCCTTGGGTTTTGTGATATTAGCCCAAGAAACCAGATGAGTGCCTCTTTTTTCAGTCGTATCACCCCAACCAAAGTCCCTCACTTTCTGATAAACTCTATCACAAATCGAACACGGCAACTTTGTAGTTTGCATCGCATAATACGGAGTCGAACATAAAAAAGTTTGGGCCAACGTTGATCTACCAGCTATAGATAACATTTTTTGCTTCCAACCCGCCAACTTTGCATCAATGCGGTCCACCACAAATTGGTACTCTAATTTCGAGGTTCTACCATGAATAGTAGGAATCCCTAGATAGGTGCTCATGTCTTCAGTAGATTCCATAGTAAGAGTTGAACAAATTTGATTTCTCACATGTAGATTAGTGTTCGGGAAAAAATAAATCTTTGATTTGGCTAAGCTCACTTTACTCCATAACACTGCACGAAATTGATCTAAGCATTTCTTCATAGTCTCGACTTGACTCAGTGAAGCTTCCCCAAATAGAATCAAATGATCCGTGAAGGCTAAATTGGATATAAGGGGTCTGTGTCGGCTTGCTCAACTTGACACCATCCCCCAAACTGAACCTCCCTTTCAATGAGATGGGTAAGTCTTTCCATGCAAATTACATAGAGGTATGGAGACAAAGGGTCTCATTGACAAATTCCCCGGCTTGGGCTAAAAGGTTCCAAAGGCTCCCCATTCGAAAGAATTTGCAATTTGATTGACGTAATGTAATTCATCACAATGACCACCATTTGTTGAGGTACATATTGCTCCATTAGAGACACGAATGAACGACAAATGTAAGCGATCATACCACTAGTGGAAAGATAAGGAAGGGCTGCGCTAAAAAAGGCCCTTAGGGCTACACTTTTTGACAGCAGCCCTTTCAATAGTAGCCCTTCACTTTTTAAGTAGGGCTGCGCTTTTCAAGCGCAACCCTTCACAACGAAGGGCTGCGCTTTTACCTAAAAAGCGCAGCCCTTCCTACCAAAAACAAAAAAAATTTGACATTTTTTTTTTCTCATATATTAATCTCACATTTTCTGAATTTTAACATTTTCATTAAACTTTAAAGTAAACCATCCAAATCCAAAAGGGGAATAGGAAATATGGTCAAGAAAACTAAAACTAAAACTAAAACAGGAAATCAAAAAATGTTATCACATAGAGAATTTTACAATGCAACTAAACCCAAAAAAAAAAAGAACGAAACGAAAATGAAAAAAAGGAACAAAAACTAATATACAGAAGAGAAGAAATTATAGAACTGAAAATACAAGAACATTAATCAAAACAAAGATTAAGAAATTATAGATCTGAAAAGTCAAAAACTGCCTCCAAACATTGACCTAATAATGTTTAAATACGTAAAATAAAACCCTAATACATAATTAAGGAAATAATAAAATTCGAAAATACTTAAAATGCCTATTTCGAGCCTTAAACGAACTCGGATGGCTTAAAAAGCCTATACGTCACGACATAGCGGTGAGTTTGACTCGTTGGCCCGTTCCGCTTCCGAAAAGGTATCACAATATGCAATCGGACTCCGTCGGCATGATTAGTGCAAATCATTTCAGGCTTTTTGTCGCGTTTCTGGGAGTTTTTGAGAGAGAAGAGAGGATGAGAGAGGAGGAAAAGGAAGGGAGGAGGGACGTGAGAGGAGAGAGAAGGAGGAAAAGGGAGGAGGGACGTGAGAGAGGAGAGAGAAGGAGGGATAATATATTTGAAGCCCGCTTAATATTTGAAGCCCGCGAATTTTTTATTTCAAATTTTTTTAAGAAGGGCTGCGCTTTTTTTCAAAAGCGCAGCCCTACATAACAGAAAGCGCATCCCTTCACTTAGTAGGGCTGTGTTTGTAGAAGAAGTGCAACCCTTCTTAATGTAAAAAGGGTTGCGCTTCTTCTACAAGCGCAACCCTACTAAGTGAAGGGCTGCGCTTTTCTTCAAAGGCGCAGCCCTTCTGTTATGTAGGGTTGCGCTTGTTGAAAAAGCGCAGCCCTTCCTTTTTTTCCCCCTAGTGTACGCTTTTTCAAAGTCGATTTTCACCACCATGGTTCTTTTTTTACCCTGCTTTCTCCTCATTATATGCAACATCTCCTGTACTATGATGATATTATCTGTGATTTGACGATTGGGTACAAAACTACATTGAGTTGGGGAGATGAGTGATGGTAGCACGAGTTTGAAACGGTTTACTAACACTTTAATAATCACATTGTACACAATGTTGCCGAGACCAATAGGTCCCATCACATTTCGGAATCAACACCAAGTATGCGTCATTCAATCCTTTCGGGAAAGACACGCCATTCAAAACTTCTTGCACCAAATAAATGAGGCTTGGACTAACAATTTTCCATAATATGTGGTAGAACAAGGGTTGGAAACCGTCCGGGTCCCGGGGCTTTGTAAGCTTCTATACTCATGAGGGAATTCTTAACTTCACAAGGCGCAAAAGGCTGATTTAAAGTTTCAAATTTATCCTCCCTCATTCTTGGAAAATAATCAATTAATAGCGTATTCGAAATATTATACTGGCCTTGTTCTTGAAATAACTAATGTCAGTATTCTTAACCATTTGCTTAATAATCTCTTGATCGAAACACCAAACCCCCCCAGCATAAAGATATATAATTCGATTCATTTTTCTATAGGCAGCAGTATCCAAGTGAAAATACCGTGTATTACGATCTCCATCTCGAAGTGCACTTTGTCTCGACTTCTGAAGCCATAAGAATTCTTCGTGGGCTAAAACATTTTCCATCTCCACTTTCAATTTTTCTTCAAGAATCAACAAATGACTTGGGCCACCATCGCTAAGACTACGCTGCACACCTTCTAAAACGGGCCCAAAGTTCAAATTCATCTAAAAAATATTATGGAAAATGTTTTTGTTCCATTAACTTAAAGAATTAGCAAATTGTTTCAGAAAAGGAATAAAGGGCACATCATTTTTCCAAGTTGTGTACATGAACTCTTCAAACCTTTCATGAAGAATCCACGCTACTTGGAATCTAAAAAATTTCAAAGCCTTGGGGATTGGAGAAAACGTCGTATTACTTATCAAGATAGGACATCGATCAGACTCGAGTTTAGGAAGATAATGAACAGCACATTCCTCAAAATGCAACCTCCAATCGTCATTAGCAATGGCTCTATCTAATTTCGCCACTTTAAAATTGTTAGTAGAAGCGCCTCCGGATCAGGTGAATTTCGGACCTGAACAACCTAAATCTAAGAAGCCATTTCGATCAATCCAATCAGAAAACTTTCTACATCTTCGAACCATTTCTGACCCTCCTACACCAACTCTTTCATTCTTCGATGTTGTTTCAATAAAGTCTCAAGCTATCAACCAAGGACCAGAATACTCCCCTTTGATAGCCTCTAGCTCTCTCCAGATACCACACCTGATACTACTATTTGGGCTTGCATAAACAATTGAGAATAGCTATGGATCTTCGCCAATCTTTATCACTTCCACAGTCATACGTTGCAAGCTATTATCAAAGTAGGTAACATCAACTTTTTCCCTACGCAAAAACAACCAAATACCGCCGCTGAAGCCATGGACTTCCACACGTCTTTGCCCTGAGAATCCTAGCTTATTACACACTACTTGAGCTTGATTCCCACTCAAATGCGTCTCCACTAAGGCCAAACTGCAGATTTATTATTCTTACAACTTCTCGAATGACAACAACCTTATTGCCAACTCCTTGCATATTCCATACCATAATTTTAATCGACATATTAAATATTTGAAAATAGGGTGTCTATCAAACACATTCAATGGAATGTTAGGTAGAAGTTGTAGGTAAGCTTCCGTTAGAGCCATCATTGCTCTGTGCGTCCCACATGGGAGTTGAAAAGTTGTCATCATGTCCGCTGGAGTGTGAAATGGTGGCATGTATGTATGAACTAGCATATGAACTTTGTTGACCAAGGATGAACTACGACTATTGTTGGTCCTTCAATCGGTTGGTCCATGAACATCTCCACTAACGGATGGATTCTCACTTCTAAGGAGATTGGAACTTGAGCAGGATTCATGGTTCACTTGTTTTTTTGTCCTTTCTACTAGGGCTAGAAAGAGAGTTCTTTTGCAAATGAAGTGGTTGCTAGGGTTCGAAACCACTTCGATAGAATTCTCTTTGCCACTACCTTTGTGATGAACCAAAGTCAAATATTTTTTGCAACCTTTTTTGTAACACCTAACTCATCTGGAGTGGAGTCTATCGTCACCAATGCGCATCTGGGACCAACAACTATCCTCAATAACCAACACAAGTTCTTCCGGCGTATTTTGTCATCACTCATGCGCACCCCGAGAAATTTCCCAGGAGATCACCCATCCCTGGACTACTCCCAGCCAAGCACGCTTAACTATGGAGTAACTAAGGAAATGAGCTCCATTAAAGAAAGATGCATCTTGTTGCAATGAGTAGCCTCCTAAATCCCTTTAAGGCAATCATGAGGGGTATTAGATTTTTGTCTCCCAAATTTGTTATTCGAAGTAACAATATTATCTTTAAGATAAAGCGGGATTCTATCACCCGAAATTTTATCTTTTGCCATACATATTTGGGGATTAACCTTGGAAACAATATCCTTATCATTATTGATTCTATCCTTAGCAAAACTTGCCTCCTCATGGAGTCATGGGTTATCTCTTTCCCAACAACAGATTCTCCTAAGTCAATTGTGACTTGTTCCACCGAGTCCATCTCCACAACAGCATATACCTTTCCCACATTTTCCATATTAACTTCCATCATATTATCATCCTCGCCTAAATTTACGGCTTTCTCTACTAACTTGCCAAAGTATGACGGTCAGCATTGATAGGAGCAATTTGGTTCCTCTGGATAATTGAATCCTCTAGTTCCTGATTTTCGGCCTGGTCCAAAACATTGAATCTTGACCCATCTTACCCACTTGCTTGACTGGGTCGACTTTGACTCACCCCTAGTTCACGTTGGTGCCTTCCTTGCGCTGAACCACATATGAAACCTTAGTTTTTCTTTTGTTCATGGAGGCCTGTCCTTTGGATTGGTCATACTTTCCTCTAGGGACATACTTCCTTGTCGATTTTTGAACTAATATCCAAGCACCATACTTCTCAATGTCACTTGTTTTTTTCTTCGTCAGATTATACATCGAGTTCACTTGAATTCTTTCTTTTTCAATGACATGATTAGTTTCCGTGTCTTCTATAGGTTTCTGGAATAATTTGCATCCATCCTCTCTATGTCCCAAGTGACCACACTTAAAGCATATTTGCTTTTAACCTTCATATTCGATACCCCAAATTCTTCCATTCAATTTGAACTTTGTAGGGTCTACCTCGATACACAAACGAACATATTACCCCCTATCCATGGACTCTGTATTGCGATCGATTTTGATGACTTTACCAACATTTTCACCAATTTTCATCAGATATTTCTTATCAAAGTACTCCACTGAAAGATGAGTGATACGAACCCAAGCAATAAGAGTCTTGATGGGGGCTTCATCAGCTACAAAACTGGGAACCCACTTCTTAATAGTTAGGTAGCTCTCGCCTATCGTACACGGACCTTGAGTGAGCAGGAATTTATAATCATCCATATTACTAAACCTAACCATGTAGAAAACGTGACGAACATCTGTGAGAGCAATGTCGCCCTTCAGGCTCCCTTTCAACCAAAGTCTTTTCATTAACACTTCATAATTTAGCTTTCTGTCAAACAATTTGATACTCAAAGCATTTTTCAAGGAGTTCGCAGCCGCCTCTTCTCCTCCTCAGTCCACAAAATTGTAGGGAAACTTTCATCCTTTGAGTCACAGTCTAATGAAATATCATCATCTGATGTATTCTCATCCTCCAACTCATCCACGAATAAGGGATTATGGCACCCCCCCCCCCAATTCCTCTCGCTGCTTAACTATACGAAGTTGGCTTCGTTTTCAACTGGAGGATTATCCTTTCACCTTCAATTTGTTCCATTTAAACATCATTTGAATCCACAACTAAGATCATCACTATCTAGTCTTTTGACTGATCCACAGAATTCCGCTTGAATTTCTTATTCAATCTTTGAAGCAAATCTTTTTCCTCTAAAGAGATATCATTTTCGCCTTTTTCGCCCTCTCCGGCCTTTTCACTCAACATTTCTTCTATTTTCTCTTAATCCAAAACAATAAATGCATCGGATTTAAGTTAAGGTCTAGTTTTTTTAGATCCAATTAATGCGATCTGACATGGTTCAAAATCCAAATGGGTCTAGATTTGGGTCTTATTGGACCATCGCCACAGACTAGTACAACAATTAACATTCTTACTACAATTAACTATATTAGTTAAGAGATCCTTTGGCCTTAAATCATGAAAAGAATGAGTTAAGATAATATCAGTTCACGGAGAAGAGGGGCTGAGGGAGCATAATAATAACACTAATGATAAACTAAACTCAAATGTAATAAAATCCAATATTTAGACCTTTGTCCCAGTTTTTTTACAGGAAATTGCCAACGGTTACAATTTACAAAATATGTCAATCTCTTACGCTTTGAATATAATACCGCAGTCATCGCTGCTTACAAATATGCTGGAAATGCTTGTGTGATTACCTCAATGATTCAGCAGCAACACAAAAAACGTGGAAAAGACGAATATGTCAACCTTGAGCATGAGTTTGAATTCATGGCAATTTGTTCTATACTCGCTTTTTCGTCCCTTTAAAATTAATTGCAACACTAATTTACATAAAAAAGACTCACTATTATTTTATTATTTTTCTCAATTAGACCCTATTTTCTTTCTTATCCACTTAATTCAACCTGCCTTACATTTCCTAAATCTCCCCTTTCCTCCGACAGAAAGATGACTCATTTACATTATACCACATCTACTTTAGACTAGAATAACACAATGGAGAAAAATCTCCTACGACTCGGTGCAAAACCAAAAAAAAATTCCAATTCTGTGATATAAGTATATAAAATGCGCTCCTATGATACCTGGTAACAATTCTACCGTCGCCCCCATCCCTACCGCTTCGACGTTTGATTTACCATCACAAAATTAAATGCAATGATATTGCTTGATAACTGGGACTCATGAAAATGGTCTTAACCTTCTTCCATATATTGAAATTGGGCTTCCAACATTATACATGTATACATATATGACAGATGCTACACTGAAAGTGAAATGCCTAGAACTTATATGCACATGACATGGATGGAACCTAAAGATGACTACTAAATGCATGGCCACATGAAACACCAGAGATATTCTATACAACCCCAGATTAGCTGGGAACGAGGGGGAAAGGGAGGACTAAACTACAGAAGAATCATATGTTGATTCTAACATGAGTACGTATGTTTTGTACAGAATGTTTCTTATTTTTACAGGGGTAACTGGATACCTTTTCCAGCCACTTCGATGCACAGTGCAGTCAGCTTGTTGAGTTGAACACTGCACCACTGACCACAATGAAAGATGTTTTTAGATGCATGAAATGATACAGGAAGAACAAACCATTGTCTTCCATATTTTTCTTCTCCATTAGAAAGTGACTCAGAAACCTGACTTCTCTGGTGAGTATGACTATGTATGACCTGCAAAATAGGAAAAGACTGATATTGGTAGGAGAGACAAGTTTGTAAACTATCAGATGTCAAATTACATCATTGCCTGAGTATAATAAAATCATAAAAACTAGTGGAGCAAACTTAGAGAAACAGGGGGGAGATAGCTTTGCTTTTACAGCTACTACTAGGAGGTGAAGCAATGTGATCATTGCCACAAACATGCATTGAATTATGAAATACTTTTCTCCATAGCGCATTGCTCATACCAACTATAGATGTTTTCTACTCAGCCCTGAAACCTGGTTTTATTAAGCTTAACTTTGATGGCTCTTCTCATTGTCTTGAAAGATCACAAGTGTGATTGCATGGCAACCACATTTCCAACTCGGCAATAGTTCTTCTCTACTTGTTGAGGCCACTTCCCCCAAGGAATGGCCTTTTTTAATTGACTATCATACAAGGCTCTAAACATATCATTATAGAAGGGGATAATCGTAATCTAGCTATCATTAATATGTTACAGGGTCAATACCAATGTCCATGCACAATTCACCAGCTTAGGGATGATGTCAAAACACTTATTCTTCAGTTTAGCTTTTCAAGTTCCGCGCACGTCTACAGAGAAGCTAAGGGAAGCTAATGGTGTTACGGACTATGTTGCTTCCACAGGTCACTTGCGACAAGCTCATCAAGATATAATTTTCTTCCTAGATAGCAAACTTTTCTTATTTTTTCTGTTCTTAGATATATCAGGGTTCAGAGATACTTCCTTAATTTTCTGTTTCCCTTTCCATCATATATAAATATACATATTGTGCATGACCAGATAAAGGGTGCCAACTAGTCAAATACAGGCAAAACACAGGAAAAAAAGATGTATGGTTCCCTATAAACAAGAGACACAAAAGAATCATGTTAATATTTGAGGGGACATTCGTTTTAAATATTTTTTTTGGAGTCAACATGTCAAACATGAGACAAAGTCTCACAAAATTGTGTACTTTTAGACAGAAAAACTCCCACAAGATTATACTTAAATTTAATGATCTCAACTGAATTCTTTCCCCTCTGTGCAAGGTATGATATTATATCATTGTAGGGTAGGAAGAAAAACAATTTACCTCTAGAATGCAAAATAATAAACTTGCAAGGCTAGATCTGAAGCCCGCCACTCAAGTAGCAGAACTGCTGCTCTTAGTCCCGCTGCAAACTAAGGATAACTGCAGACAATCACAAATTCGGTCAATAAATATGCTCAAATGTCGATATGCCAAGCTCAGATGTACTACCACAGGACTTGCCTGAATTAGTCTTCTCACCCATTTACTTGGTCAGAACCGCCACCTTGAATGAATTGAGGAGAATGTCCAGGAACCATAAACTGAGGTTGCCCAGAAATTGGGGAAACCACGCCTGAAAAAGGCAGCCACATATATTGTTATTGATTCTTAGAGAAAACTACAATCATTATAAATACAACCCATCTTACTCTGTACGCAAAAGAACCTTTTCAATAAAGAACATGCACCAAATGCTGCTACTAGTAAATTTGATAAAATTGTTATAGCTACCATCAATAAGCTGATAACCAGCATACTTTCTGTTAGCTTGCCAACTCATTTTACGATTCACAAACCCACAAGTCCATTACAAAAACTTGAATGCAATATTATCATAGCCAAGAATAGAAGTCAGTAGACTTAACAGATAGGTACCGAAATTTGGAATTGTACGAAATAAAATATGATTCTGTATTGGTCCCAGGAAACAAAGATAGTACCAACACTACTGAACTTTTAATGACTCTGCAGCTCTGTTACACTTTGTTTGGCTAGGAGGAAAAGGAGAGAAAGTGAGCGAACAGGAAGAGAGGGGGGGACAAGTTCCCTTGTTTGTATAAAGGGTTGGGGAAGAAAGGGAAGGGAGAGGAAAGGATCCATTTTTCTCTCTTTAATAAACACCATCCCTCCAAAATTGTAGACATATGGAGGGAAAATGAAGCTCCACCTTCCCCCTCCCTTTCTTTCCCCTCCCCTTCCTCCTCTTTCCTTCCCCTTCCTCCTCTTTCATTCCCCTTCTTTCCCTTCTATGTTGCTATCTAGACAAAGTGTTACTCTCTACCAGCAAGTTACAAGAGAGATACCAGTTACTCTGAGAAAGAACACCTTTACACTTAATGATAGGGGGAAAGGTAGGGGAGGAAAGCGGAAGGGACAAGTTAGCTTGCAGTTTTCTTCCAAATCTTTCAAACTCTGGAAGGATTTTTATTATTAAGAACGAATCCTTCCAATTCCCTTCCCTTCATGTTGTTTCTAAACAAGGTAAAATGAATCTATTTCTTCTCCTCTCCTTTCCTCTCCAAATTATCTTATCCAAACAATTTATTAGGGATGAGATCTCGAAGAAGCTACATGGATCTCACTCAACAAAGACCACTCCAAACAAAAAGAGGGGAAATCTATAGCCACCAAGACCTACCACCGGTTGATTTAAGCCCTATTTATTCTATGAGAGCAGTTGGTCATCTTCCCAAAAGCAATGTTCTAAAAGCCGCACCTATTTGAGTCACAACTTGCTCAAATATGTTGCCCTTAGTCATGACAAACTGACTCAAGTTGGAAAGGCTCGGCCCATATTATTTTCCTGAGCTGCAGTTACAGCTGTTGTGATAATTTGAGTAGCCAAGGTTCCGTCCTTAGCAGCCTCAATCATACGTGAACAGAAAGTTTAAGCCATAGTAATCAAGGACTAATCAAGATACTCTCACATGTTAGAAAAGAGTAAAAAGGGTAAATTTGCAATCTTTTTATCACGTATTGCTACATCCAAGTGGGCACCTACAAACAACAGCATTTTAGGAATCAGGAATCAGGAATCAAAAATTCAGAAGCCTGTAGCCACCCAAAGAACGCTTTAGAATTGAAACACATACAACACTAACACTAATTGTTAGAAAGACGAGTGATACAAATTTTCAGAACCAAAATAATTACTTTTAATAGGGAGAAAATTGCCTGGATGGTATGGTGATTGAATGCTGGGGATGGGAGATGTCATAGCATTCACACCAGGACCACCGAAATGTAAGATTTGGTGGCTTGGCATTGAATAATTCTGCATAGGTGTATAACCACCCCCTTGACCTGACTGGCCAAACTGTCCATAAGGATATACGGGTGCACCTGGTGTTCCAGGAACTCCATACAGCTGAAGGTACTGCTGACCCAGATATGGGTTGTAAACGCCCTGTAGAAACAAAACGCACAAGGAAAAAGATAAGGACCAAGGACAAGACAACACATTAACTACAATGAAAAGCTTAATTGAGCATCTTATTCTGGGGTATTTTGCAAAGCTAATTACCTGAGCATATGCATAATCAGGTCCATATGGCTGATACCTGTCCAGATAAACAGAGAGTGACCAAAATGTCTTTAAAAGTGAAAGGAGCGCAGGGTGAAAAGAGGAAGGGAAACTAAAGTAGACACTGATATCTTATTAGCATTGCACAATTAGAGTTAAGACTTAAGATTCTTACGACTACATCATTGGTTTCCTAAATTTCCTCACAAAACCATCACTAGCAGCAAGAAGAATTTCCCTAAGAAGAAACTAAAAGAAGAAATAATGCACTCAATATTTCTAGAAATTAAGCACCAGAATTGAGGCCTGAATGTATGATATCTGAGTAGATATCAAATAGAACCCCTCTCATATTATGCAATCAAATTATTGAACACCCATTCAGTTAAAAACTGAGTAGGATGGGTACAATCGCTCAGGCATAATGATATTCACATCCCTGCAAGTATTGATTAAATCATAGAAGTATCATAACGCAGCAGCAAGATCAGAAAGTCCCAACTTTAAGCAATGACTAAGCAAACCTCCGAAACCGAAACTATGAAAAACATTATGCTTACAAGTTACATATGTAGATAGAATGGACATGGTAAACGAAAAGAGAGTGAAATCAAAAGAATAAAAAGAAGTGCAGATATATGAGCGCCTCGAACATGGGAAAAGCACACATTAGTAAAGCTAGATTATTTCAAATTGAAATTGGTGCAGGCCAGAATAATCAACAGTCGGCAAGTCTATGATATCAATCTTCTTTTACTACCATAAATACAGTTATAATATTTAAAAAAGATGCAATGTGGAACAGGCCTTAAAAACATAAGCAAAAACCTACCCATACATAGAGTATACATATCCTTGCTGGTAGTTGTAAGAGACTGGCTGCTGGTACCCAACACCTCCCATTGAAGCACGAGGTTGTCCAATATAAGGGCTAGGTGACCTTAAACGTCCTATCAGAAATTTCCATTAGGCCAATCAACCAAAGACCCCAAAATAGCAAAAGATCAGATGTAAATTGAAAATTGGCATGTATAGGAATAAAAAAGCCGTAAACCCATCACAAATAGAATAAAATTAGTATCAAACTACAAAAATGGCACTCGCGTAACATTGCGCGAAAAAGAATTTGCACTAAAAACATGTGCTCACTGAAGAATCCAATTAGCTTGTCATGGAAGCATACAATCTCTATTGGTCATACTAGACTTGTGGTCAAACATATAACAATGATATTTCATGAAAATCTTAAGATTTTTTGAAAACCAACTATGAGCCATATGACAACTGAATCAGACATTAGGGTCCAGCCAATGCATCCAACCACTTGTACATATGCACACCTCCAAAAAAAACCTTCGAATGTTTTTCCCTCCAAAACTAAACCATTTCAGCTGCATATGGTAATCAGGGAAGCAGAGCATAACAAAAACACCCTTCCAAAATCAAAAAGCCTGCACCAACAATGGCCAGCCTCCAGCCACCTCTCATTGAGGAAAGAGATGGGAACCAGATTCTGCACCTTTGTAACACATTATACAAACTAGGAATCAACGCTCCTGGAAAATTACAAAGAGTGTTCAGCTTATTCAAATTATTGCTCACGCAAAAGCTCAAACCTTCATCATCCAAATGATACTGAAAAAAGCGAAGACTAAGAACTTTGGAACTAGTGATTGTAGAAAAATATATAAGAAAAGTTGCCAAAGTGATCAAATAGAAAACTCTACTGTCAATATTATGAAAGAACGGGTATTACTTACCTCATGTTTGAGGATGATTTATTAATGTTTGCTAGAGCTGATGTTTCTTCCAATCATCTTCAATTTCAAGCCTTTACTCTTTTCTCTCAAGCTTCTGGTTTAGAGGCTAACTTAAAAAATAGTAATATCTGTATTGGGGCCTGGGGGAGTGTCACATGTTGCTAAACAGGAGCTGTTAGATTGCATCAAAACATATTCCTGAAGGTAGACTGCCTTCCAAGTACCTTGAAGTTCCCCCGTCTCCTAAAAAGCTAGACTATTCTCAGTGTATGCCTCTTGTGGAAAGGGGTGGCGGCAAGGGTGAAGTCTTGGAAAGCTAGACAACTGGGTTATGCTGGTCCAATACAGTTAAATAGAACCTTGTTAATGGGAATGCAAACATACTGATGCCAGATCTTCTTACTGCCTTAAAAGTCTGAAAAGATATTACATGTTGCAGAGTGATTTATGGACTGGAGGGACTCAGTTCTTCCGAAAGGCTCCTGTCAGGTGGAATACTTTGTGCATTCCCAAATCTGCAGGTGGGCTAAACCTCAGGACTATCTTTGCTTCGGAATAAAGCTGTTGTCATCAAGCTTTTATGGGCTCTATCCTTTAATAAGGACACATTAAGGCTTAGGTGGGTGTATGCTGATACACTAAGTGGAGCACCATTGATCTTATGAGCACCCCTAATACATGCTCTTGGAATATTAAAAAGATCCTAGAATCTAGAATTGTTGTTCATCAAGCTGGTGGGTGGCATAAGGCTTTAAAGCATAACCAATTCAGCATTGGCAAAAAGCATAATAGCTATCATGGGTGATTTTCCTAAGGTACCTTGGAAAGAGATTGTTGTGTAAAACTAATGCTAGCCATAGACATGATTTTATTACTTGGCTGCTATTCTTCGGACTTCCCAGTGTAGAGGTTAATTACGATTAGGGGCGTGTTCGGCACTAGCGTTTCAGGTACCGTGTAGAGGTTAGACTGGGTTAAAGCACTCATTGAAAATTTTTAATAGTGTTCAGCAAGGTAGTGATTATAGTAGAGCTTAGCAGTTAAGGTAGAGGTTAGAGGTCAGGTAGAGGTTTGGAAACGTAAGCATTATTACCGTTCCAACACAAGGCAGTAGCAGCGCAAATTGTTTTCTGTCTTTTTTTTTTCGTTATTTCCACCTTTAATTTTCTAATAGGCAGTAGCTCTACTGTCTGCTAACATTGGAGGGGGATTTATTAAAGTGTTTCGGCTTTAATTGTCCTAAAAATGAGTATGTTGAGTATAATGAGGAATTTTAGTAGGTAATTTTTTAATATTTCAAGTGTATCTTTTATATTTAAAATTGATACAATAATCCCACCTTTGCGCCATCTTCTCTAAACAATCCCACGTTTTAGTTAAGTAGGAATCATCCTAACTTTAGGGGGGTATCATTTCATATTGGTCTCATGTGACCCGCAACCTATTAATCAGGTAAACCATTGTTTTTTCCTCCTTTATGGCCTTTTTCTCTGCCATAATTCTTTTTCTTTCTCTAATTTCACCTGTTGATCATAAATTTGTCATCACCAGATTACCACCAGGATCCAACACTCTTTCACATAATCTTTTCCTTTTTTTCCATCATTATAGTAAGCTTGAATGTGGGTGATTTTTAATACAAAAAAAAAATGCAGTTTTTGTATTGTGAAGCTGATTATCTCTATTAAACATGTGAGAGGTTTGGACTTTCCGAGCATAACTATGAATTCAAATACGTCATTGATGGATGCCCATAAGGCCATATTCTTTTGATCTTGTACCCACTTGGGGCACTAGCTGTTTGGTTATGCCGTGTTTTAGTAATGATAAAAAGGAAATGATTATAAAGCTGCAATCCCACTAATCAAATCAGACTAATTCATACACCAAGCACAACGATTGAATCATGACCCTAGTCATTACAGAAATATGATGTGACTTAGCTTACTAAATTGGAGTATTTTGTAAATGAAGAGATAAAAGAATGGTTCTGTACTATATATGGAAAACTACAAAGTATTCTTATCTGAACATTAGACTTGTATAGTCAAACTTGTGTACTTATCTATGAGGATGTTCTTTTGGCAAAACTCGTATGCTTGTGCATATAGTTGGATTATAGGTATTTTTGCAATTCTAAATCAAACCAATGTGGTTATCTAAAATTCTAAGGCATAAATGGCTCTAATGGTAGTTATTGGGATGCCTCTAATGATAAACAAAACACAGGGGAGAGAGTAAGGAGAGTAAGGTACTAATTAAGTGTTGAGAGTTTTTGTAGTGTATGCATGGATGCTTAGAGAGTGAAAGAGAGAAAGAGAAGAAATAAGGACGAAGAATGCTAAGGGAAGCCAGGTAAGAGAGAGATAGCATGGGATGAATTTCAGTCTTTTTTCAATAAATAAAAATCATTAAAAAGCTTGGGGCCAATGATAATGTGACATATGTTTGTTTTTACCTACTTGGCAAATTAATTCCTTATTCCGGTTTGGGACTGATATGAGAAGACACTTATCATAGTTGGGATTATTCCTTGTCAGTCAAAAGGTGGAACTATCTCGAGAAGACAGCACAAAGGTGGGATTATTGTTACCAATTTTTCCTTTAAAAAAATGCGTACTTTTTTCCATGAATAATTCAATTAGACATTAGAATACTTTATCAAATCATCATTATAATTAATTTCACAATTACATATACGTCGTTCATTGCTCTTCATAATTGAACAACTACTTTTCAACACCTATACTTAATAGTTATTTTCACATCTAGGCTCTAGTAGCTACTACCCCCACAGCGAACAACTACTGCAACAACTAACCGCTACTATAATAGCTAGTTTTCTCAAATAGGGCCTATGACTGTAATTTGCGTCAAGTGTCAAAGTGCTTATGAATCCCATGAACAATTAAATTTTTTAGTGTGCTTACTCTACAACAATATGGAAGTTTTTTCAACTACTGCAAATCCCCAAAGATGCTATGAAGTTTCAAGATGAGCTTGCTCATGCTATAAGATTTAGTCAAAGAAATTCCTTACAAGCAAAGCAATATACACTACTAGCCTTATATGCATGCTATGCGTGTGAAATCGTAAATATTTTTTAATTACTTCTAGTAATAATTTTCGTCAAAAATTGAAAAGGGAATTGTAGTTGTCAATCTTGCGTTTTCTGTTCGCAAATGATGAGAAAGAGAATATAATGAAGAGGAAGATGATCTTGTAGTGTAACTTGTTTTTGGGAGTTAGAAATAAATTAGAGATTTTCATTTGTAAATATGGTTGGCAGTAACCCTTCTCTTTTTTTTTCCCTTTTCTTATTATTTGATGTCCCCTATGTGTTGTCTTATATGATAGAGAAACACAGCATTTAACTTAAAAGTTTTATGGATTCCAGCAGGCAGCAGCATAGTCCATAACCTAAACCAGATCATTTTTAAGAGATTTTGTAGATGCTCTCATGATGTATGACAGCTTTTAGTTGCTTAGTTTTCTTGGTTCTCCAAGCACATGAAGAGTCCCATCCCCAAACCTTCCTGGAAGGTGGGGGAGCTTAGGGATATTGATGATTTATTTGTTTAATTGTATTCTCTCTTTTCATCAATGAAACTTCAAGTTTTTGAAGAGAAGCCACATCACCTAATTTCCTATATAGTTAAAATTCAAGTGTGATATGAGGTGAATAAGTGATAGAACAAGAAAAAGATAGAAAAAACAAAAAAAAAACTCCCAAAACCCAAAAGTACCCATTCCCCACCGCCGTCCAACAAAAAGGACATCAACCTTAACCAAGAGGAAACAAAAATAACGATGTCTCGGAAACAAACTTCCATGGACAGTGATGGAAACTCCAAGCCAGCCAAAGCATGCCAACTACTCATGTAAAAACCCAACTTACTCTTGATCACCCCGTGGGCCGTGGCAATATGTACTAGGAAGACAAAGTCCATAGTAAATCCCCAAAACTGGTTTCTCAATAAAAAGATGTTGTTAGACATCATAGTCCAAAAAGTCAAACGTCCTCCTCTCCTTGGTTGACAGGTGAAATCCCAAGCTTCAAGAATAATTGAATAACCTTTTTATGCCCAACAACCCCTGCCCAAATAGAATCCCTGGTGCTATTTAATTTTTTAGCTTCACAAATCAATAGTACAAACAAGATGGACCAAAGTTATTCTCCCCACCCCTCCATAAAAGAAATATCTAACCAAAGTGATACTCCCTCCATTTCATTTTAATCTACACACTTACACTTTTCACGCATACCAATGCAAAACTTTGAGGACATATATCTTTAGTTTTGTATTCGTAAATATTATACAAAGTACATATTAATAAACTACATGTTATGATGAATCTAACAAGATCCCACATGACTATATTTTCATCCGCGTATAAATCACACATGATGGTCAAAGTTAAATTTGTGAATAATGTAAAATATCAAAGTGTAGCAATTTCAATGAAACGGAGGGAGTATGACATGACTAGGAAAGGTAGAAGAATCCAAGTTGCTTATTCAGGTTAATACGAAGAGCAGAGAAACATAAAACCTTAACCGTAACAAGCACATTCTTGAACTTAAAAGAAAATCCAAGACGAAGATAATAGAAGCACCAGCAAACTATAAACGAGAAACAAATATCCCTTCTCTCCTTTTTGACAACAACAGCCCAGCGTATATAACTTTCATCCTACATGCAAATCCAAAGCTTACCACGCACAATACCCCAAGAGATCATCCAACTATATACATAAACCATAACAGCAAAGTAAACTGAAAAGGAGATATGGTCACTTTGTTTCACACCTTAAAGTACAATATATCAGCTAGGAGCTTCCCATTAATAATAAAAAATCAGCAGCAAAAAGGCATCTTGAAAGAGGCGGTATCCAACAACCCCCAAAACCCTTGCAGTTGCACTTCCAGAAATCTATCTAGAAAACCTCCAGACTTACCAGGTAATATGATTTGTCATACTCCAGTTTAAAGTTATCTACTTATCAAAGTGGGCAAATTTCGTAGAAAATGCAACAAGAATTCTCCTTGCTCATACATCATCCTACACAAGCTATATCCCCATTGAGTATAAGATACCACCAACAGAACTCTATTACAGTGCATAGCAGCTGAATTCACAAACGTTCCCATGCCACGCAAAATTCAACTGATAGAAAGACCAAGTTTTTAAGAAGATTTGCCATTTTCTAGAAGCAGAGGAGAGCAAATGAAATAATCTAAAAAGCAACCAATGACACAAACAAGACAGAGCAACAAATTAGCTAAAATACCAAATGAAAGAGCAGGTCTAGGTCGTCCAAGTGAAGCCAAATTACAATTGGCACGCCTCCCATCGATAATTGGTGTTGGGTCCGCACAAGCTCTCCTTGCAGCTTCAGGGTCCCGGAAAGTCACCTACACCCTCCATAGCACATACACAGATACACAACCAAGTCACTTCACACTATTATTTCCTGATAAAATGCAACATTCCAAATTCTCAAATTGGGCAAATTTCGTAGACAAGATTAAAAGCATATTCTTTTCTGATGCAATTTTCAAAACAAATGTGTGCTTAGGCAATTTGAATATCAAGATAAGCCAGAAATTCAAATGATGAGGTCATCCTACTAAATTATATTCTTAAACACTTGGATCAATAATATATATTACCAAATATAGAAGGTAATGAAAAATTACATTCACATTAAGAACAAAAATGCCGGTTCATCTCCGAGATGAACAAATTTTGTAAAACAGATGGCATTTTCGTAATTAGAATGCCCCTAATATACAATCAAAGAAGTCAAATGAACCGTCCTTAGTTTTCTTTTTTTTTTTGCACTTATATAAACACGATTTACTTTAATGTTGTTAGTCATATACAGAGTGGTACAATCTAAACATGCAGTCGTAGTTGGTAAAATAGAAGATTCGATACATAATATATTTCTCCGTTTACCGTTTACCTAGGAGATGAACCGGCGGCGGCCTCAACACACATTTATAATATAAAGTGAGAAAAAGGATGAAAATACTCACAAAACCATAGCCCTTGGAACGACCAGTATTCTTATCAGTAATAACAACGGCTTCAAGGATTTCCCCAAATTGCTCAAAATATCTGCGCATAGTCTCACTTTGAGTTTCCCAAGCAAGACCACCTACAAAAACCTTGGTGTATGTAGTATCTCCGAACTGAGAATTCAAGTACGGAAAACCCGAACCCGAGCTTGATCCTGAACCGGGTCGACCCGGAACCGGCTGATAAGCCATCAATTTCAATTAATTGCTTATCAGAATAATTTACCCAGAAAATAAAAATGAAAGGCAGTATTTTTAGAAGAAACTAAACCCTAGAAAAACCCTAGAAAGAAATCCACAGAGGAGGAGAGATTGACCAATAAGAGAAGAGCATAACAAGGTGGGTGGGGGGGTTTTAAATTTTATTTAAAGGAATGAAATGGAAAATTCTTTTGATGAAAAAGTGAACGACTTTTAATAATTTGTAGGGGAGGCAGAAAAAAGGGGAAACTTTGAATTATTAAAGGGGGAGAGAGAAGGGACATGGAAACCAAAAGAAAAAACAAAACCCTAAATATGGTTAAAAAAAAGGAGAGAGAGAGAGAGAGGGGAAAAAGAAAAGGGTTTGTTTCAGTTCCTGATGAAGTTGAGAGGAGAAGAAGAATTGTTGGATATAGACAGGTAGATATAACAGCTGACAAGATTCATTTCGCGACGCGACTAAGGTGTTGTTAAGGATACAGGTGGGGAAAGTGGAAGGAGAGAGAGAGAGAGTTGAGAAACTGAATACAGAAGCGTTGTTGAGGAAGGAGCAAGGCCGAAGGAGGATGGAGGGAGAGAGAGAGAGAGAGAGAGAGAGAGAGAGTTGAGAAACTGAATATAGGGCGTTGCTAAGGAAGGAGGAAGGAGGGTCGGGACCCACAACTGTATTTTAGCGACGAGGCTAAGAAACTGCTGATCTGGGTTAGTTAGGGAGAGAGAGAGAGATTTTGTTGGCTTTTCTATTTTTACCGGGAAAATGAAAATGGTGGCGGGGAAATGAAGATGGAAGGTAGTTCCGTCTTTTTTTAGCCAGATTCAGGAGTTTGGATCCTCTAGAGTTATTAGAGAACTCTAGAGGTAGAGTTAGTGTAATCTCTACCCTCCATTTAAATCTATTCATCTCAGCCGTCCATTTAAAAAAAATGAAAATATACCCAAATCTGTTTCTCTCTCCTACCCATTCTCTACGGTTAGACGAGACTAACATTACCTCCACAACTCAACTTCTCAACTCCTCTCATTTCCTCTCTCCTCCTTCTCAACTCAACTTCTCCACCTCTTCCATGGCTTCGCGCATTGCATTATCCCTCTTCTCGCCGTGATGATTCCGTCGTCGACGATTATTTCGGCGTCCAAATCGCCGATCCTTATCGATGGTTTGCGATTTAATTTTCATTTCTTTGATTTTGATTTCCGGCTTCAACTCCTCGCATTTATTTATTTTTTTTGAAATTTGTGATAAATTTAGTATCATAATAATTTAGGTAGAGTTTAATTGTTATCTTGTTATCAAATTATAGTTGTGTTTTAATGAAAGCTTCATTTTTTTTTTTATTTGTGTTTTTGCCTTTTACATATTGTTCATCTTTTTATTTTTAGATCGAGAGGACGATTTTTTGCATATTGCATATGGTTCATCCTAAAAGAGTTTATATGAAATTATGAATTCAGTTGTAAATTAGATAGAGGAATTCATATCCGGGCTCTAGAAGCTGCTTGGTCAGGCCTTAAGCGGGAATTAGAACCTGTTGCATTGTGTGATTGTGTTCTTTTCATTGATCATCATAAACATTGCAGATAGTTACGTATAACAGTGTAGTTGAATCCTTTTTTTTGTCTTAAATCCTTCAATATGCAGGTGTAAGTGAGGTCTTTCGACCTGTGTAGTGCTTTGCAAAAGAGTTGGATGGTTTGTCAATATTGGGTGTGTTAATCCCAAAATTTATTGCAAAAGAAATATGAAGCTGTTATTATAATCGCTCTTCCATCAAACTCTTCTTATGTCAGGCAAACTCATAAATTTATAGAAAGAGAATATGGCTTGGGGCCATAAATTTATAGATTAGTTGTATTAATCTACTTTTTCAATAGGATTCGTTAATTTCGTCATTGCTATATTTACAAAAAAAAAAAGTGTCGAGAACAACAATGGTCTAAGATGAAGAATTGGAAGTCCTTGATATGAAAATTTGAGTAGCATTTGGATTTCCACTTCCCTCCTACATTACACATGAATAAATGATAGTATATGTTAGATAATTTGCTGTACTCTGATGCTGAGGACCTGTTTTTTGATCAGAGGCATTACATAGGAAGCTTCTTTCGCAAACGGAAACAGCGATGGAGCCCCATCTCATTGATGCACAAAGACAGATGATGTCTATCCATAAGGTAGGTCTAATGGTACAACCACATAGAAGTTTTGAGTCTGAATACATTCTTTCTTTATGCAAGTGAGTCTTGATACATTCTGAAAATGTTGTTTGCATATCATTAATAAATGTTCCCTCTTGTTGATCAAGTCTGAAAAACCACCCAGGAGCTCTAATTTCAAGAGCAGTAGGTTGAGATTTGGAACACCACCCAGGAGCTCTAATTTCAGCTCTCAACTGTTATGCTCTAATTCATTCTTGGATCTTTAATGCCTATTAGCTCAATATGGGAGAGCATTGCAAAGATGTAGGTTCAACTCCTACATAGGCAAGTTTCTTTCAAAGCAATAATTAAGAGGAAACTTTTATCCTTTAATTCGAACACAATGGAATGTACACATTATTATTGGAAAATATATTAAGCTCAAATCAGCTCACAAATGCCATCGTATATTGTAGCAGCCTTCTATAAAATAGGTAAATAAAGAAAGATAATTACTAAGTAACTCTAACACAAACTCACAATTGAGTAAAGTAATAATTCTAACTCATAAGTAATCTAAAAACACAATTAGCTGCCCAGACTATGCAAACTAGCTGCCAAGACCAGGAACCAACCAACTATATGAGTTGCATATATATATGTCGCTTCAAGTGAACATCTAGAACCAAGCAGGAAAGAACCTAGAGACCTACATCCACCACACATAAACTAAAAAAGTTAGTTACTAGTAGTGTGCTTGCATACGAGTGCACTCGCGCATACAAAGGCACACAATCACTCGCACACACACAACATATATATATGTTATCAAATCTATACAAGTAATAGTACTTACCTAGCCAATTCACATTTAACGCATCGTGCAAAGTACTTTGGGAATTATTATATGGACTGCACATATCCTTATTTTCCACCTACAAGAAGTAACACAACTAATATTATTATCCTTATTACAATAATATCATATAACCATAAAATCTTATACCTGACTTTGACTTTGGCTTTCCTTCCACATGTAAGAACTACGTTGCGCTTGACTTGCAGCTGTAGTACATTCGCCCTATATAAAAAAAATATAATAAGGTAATAACAGAAATAATTAAAGAGGTCTATTTTATTCATTAGAAATATTTTTAAGTTAGTAATTTCTACCAAGAGCAATTGAGTGAAGCTATTCTCAGAGGCTTGAGGATGTTGATAGTAAGTGCCATATTTTCCTGTATCCTGCTTTTCAACTTGCTGTGAGGCACAAAAAAAAAGAGTTAGTAATATAGAGTATCACATAACATGTTTTGAACATTTATTTACTATACCTGTGGTGGTTGATGTTCTTTACTTTGTTCACGTGATGGTGCATTCTTCTTCCCGCGCTTGCTCTCACTTGTTTTAGATGGTTGAGTTTTGACATTCTTATCATGAAATTTCTCGGTCCAACTTTTTCTTCTTTTTCCAGTCTTTTTCGATTCTTTTTTCTTCAAAGTAGCCTTGCTAGAAATGTAGTCTTCTACACCACTTGGCTGAACTTGTGCATTCAAATCAGGAACAATGGAAGCAACCCGATTGCTTTGCTCTGCTTTCATGCTTGACAATTTCTTGTTAACCTCAACAATAATATTATCCAAGCCATTATCGACCAATGAGGATACTTCTACAAAGCTATATGCTTGACAGGCAACTTTTAAAAATTTCCTACATAAAGCTCTATATCTAAGAGTAGCTTCCAACCGAGGGTCCTCAAGAACAATCCTCCCACATCTATCTTGCACGACTCCACTCCTAGCTTCTCTAGTCCAACGTTTCAAAATATATTTCTCGGGTATCAATTTAATGTTCATGACATCAAGGACCTTCAAAGCATGAGCACATAGTATCCCCAATCTCTCAAATATTCTACAACTACATGAAACTGTTTTAGTCGAAGCATCACCAAATACTTGGTATTCCGTATCAATAGAGCTATCATTGTCTAGGTTGAAGATGGCAACTCTATATTCATTGTGAAATTCGCCTTCTACAACATCCTTGACATAAGCTGCATTAGACAATTCATACTCATCTTGAAAGCTTGCAAAAATTTGAGGAGTGTATAGTTTACCAACTTGATTAAGTAAAGGAATTCTCCTCATCTTTATCCTTGGTAGATTTTCCTTCGAATCAAACTCATGATTTATTTCGTTTTGACGCTTTAGATCAAGTACTCTCTCAAATTGTTTAAAAAAACGCATAACGTCCATGTTGCATTTTAGATAATCTTTTAAATCAGAATTGAAACTTTCGCTTAATTGAGTGCTCCTCATCCCCAAGGAAAATACATTTCTCATATAACACTCCGCCCACTGTTTCTTAAAGGGATAAATGAAGTCTAACCAAGTAACCTTTTTCACTTTCCCACGCAATTCATTGAAAGCTTTTTCAAACTCTACTTCATCTTCAATGCTATACATACATGCTTTGAATTCTCGAAAAACATCAGCTCCATTACTTAACAAGTGCTTTGTTGCATTTTCCTTTATGTGCCAAGTACATAGTCCATACCACACATCCGGCATCATCTCTGAAATAGCAATTCCCATAACAATGTCTTGATCTGTAAATAGTGTCTTTGGATGCTTATTGTCATGGGTTGCTAGAAAGGTTTCAAAAAGCCATTTAAAAGATTCAATTGTTTCATCGTATAATAGAGCAGCGCCAAAAAAACTGTCTCCCTGAAATGGTTAAAACCAACAAAAACACCAAGTGGTCTATTTTCTTTATTTGTGCCGAATGTAGTATCAAAGGCAACTACGTCTCCAAATGAAGCATAGTCAATTATCATTTTTGCATCTGCCCAAAATATGTTTGTTATTTTTTCTTCACAATCCAGCTGAACTGAATACTGGAAAGAAGGGTTCTCCATTGTTTGAGAGTGAAAGTACCTTAACAAACTTCCAGCTTCCCCATACATCATATCTCTTTGGCGCTTACTCCTTAAATAATTTTTGTGATCTCGACGGGTGTAGCCAAGATTGGGTGTTCCACCCACATGTGCACCAATGAATCATGTGCTGCTCTAGGCTGAATACCAAAATCATCAGCAAGTTCAATTTCAATAGCTTGTACTTCAGTTATTTTTCTTTGTGATGACAGTAAGTGACTAGTTTCTTGCGAATGGAGTACATGATTATGTTCGGATACAAAATCATGAACTGGATAAGTTCCAGTGGTTTTATCTAAAGAGATACCAAGACGAACCTTGCAACCTGTTCTTCTTTCGGCTCTGGGATTTTTTGTCAAGTTATCTCGCTTGTCAAGACCACGGTAACCCTCTTTTGCACATAAAAATCTTCTAGATGTCACAACTCACAAGTCCGTCCTTCTTACTCTTGTTTTCCCAATGTTTACGAACATTAAAACCTATCTTTCCCCCATAATTTAACCAAAAAATCCAAGCATCGTCCACCGAATCAAATTCCATGCCAATATGAGGGATCCAATTTTCCGGCACATCTATATGAGCATTTAATTCATGGTTTGTAGACGAGTCTTCCATTAAATCTGAGACACATGAATCACACCGGATCATTTCAAGGTTCAAGAACAATAACACTAATAATTCAATGTAGTGTAGTATACCCTTCTCTAAAACTTTTGATTGTATACAGAATGTTCATAAAAGTATTAAATTACATAAGAACAGAAAATTTACAACGATCAATAACATAATTAGCATTGACACAACAATTTGCAATAAAAAAATACAAATTAAACATAAATGGAGTTTTTATTAAACTTACATTGCTTCAAAGAAACAGAATGCAAACCACTCAAATTATACAATCAATCTCCTTCAATATTTCTCTTAGTCGTGTGATGCAGAATTTTTTTTGTTTCAAAATTTTGATTGGTACGGTAGTGGTATAGTAGGATTATAATGGAGTTTGTGAATGTGATATGTGATATGGCGGCAAAATTTCTCAAACTCTTTCATACTCCATCAATGGAGTGTGAACGTGATTGGCGGCAAATAATAAGTCTCCAGTAGGGCACTTAAGTTTTAGATTTTTATTTTATTTCCTTAAATAAAAAATTATCTTGTTTTAAAATTAATAACCGTAGATTTAAATGGAGGGTAGAGATTACACTAACTCTACCTCTAGAGTTCTCTAATAACTCTAGAGGATCCGAACTCCAGATTCAGAGGCTATGTTTAGTTGAGTTGAAATTTTTTGATCTTAACTTATCTGATCTGATCTAATTTGAATTTATTTTTTCTGATTTGATTTGATCTGAATTTACTTTTTCTGATTTGATCTGATCTGAACTAATTTAATCTGAACTTATTTTTTTTTATCTGATCTGAACTAATCTGATCTGATCTGATCTGATCTAATTAAGATCTTATCTTTTAGATTTTTCTCAATATATAAGAAAAAATATAGTCATGTGGGATCTTGTTTGATTCGTCTCAATGAGTATTTTATTAATATTCAATTATTATAATTTTAACTAATATGTAATGAAAGATATTTAATAGTATAATGATTTTTTAAATATAAGCATGATCTGATTTGAACTTCTTTTTTCTGATCTGATCTGAATTTTTTTTTCTGATTTGATTTGATCTGATCTGATCTGATTAGATCTGAAATAAGCAAAAATGAGGTGAACTGAACATAGCCATAATTATCGTATTTCTATTATATAAGGTAACACATGGGACACCAAAAAATAGAAAAAGAAATAAAAAAAATAGAGAGATAACTAAGTGTTCCACTTGAATAAAAAAAAGGGGAAAGTAGGACATTTAAACTAAAGATTTTTTTCCTTGAATAATGCAAAAAATGGTATTAATTCCCAAAATGTGCCCCAAAAAAAATAAATTCCCTACGTACCGTCCACGTAGGACGGCACGCGAGAATTTTTTTTTTTTTTTGTACTTCAGTTAAACCGCTACTTCAAGTAGCGGTTTATGCATAAAAACCGCTACTGCAAGTAGCGGTTGATACACGTTGACTGCTACTTGAAGTAGCGGTTTAGATGGCTTTGGACCCGCGCCTATAAACCGCTACTTGGAGTAGCGATTCATTAATGGAAACCGCTACTTCGAGTAGCGGTTTAATAAAATCCCCAAAATCAGACCTAAGTCCCCAACTTCTCACACACGAAGTAATTTTCTTAAACTAAATATTAGTTTTTTTAGAGAACAAAATGTAAAGACAACTTTTCTACCCAGTTAATTTCATTTTCTAGTTCATATGCTACCACACGATATTGTATGCATTGCGTGCATATAAGGCTGGTACTGTAATTATATTATTCCCTTCGTCCCAAAATATCGTTTCCAATTTTATATTGGGTATCCAAAATATCATTTCCAATTTCATTTTGAGTGTTCAAAATATAGTTCTTATATTCATATTTAGTTTCAAATTTTTTCCGTATTTGTCTAGAAAAACTGTATCCCATCATTTATTTGCTTCTTGAATTATTTTTTTTCTTTGTTTATACAACCAAAATGTTACCATTAATGCTCTTTTGCCAATTATTATCCATTCTCTCTCCTAGCTAAAATCATTTTTTTCCATAAAACATTTATTTAAATGAAAAACAAAACTTTACTATCCCTCTTATATTCTACTTGCATAAATTACCGTGAAAAAAGAAAAATGAAAACTATATTTTGGAACGAATGGAGTATAAAAATTGACTACTAAAAAAAATTGAATCTATCATACTCCCTCCGTTTCCTAAAGATCTTCCCACTTACTGTTCCTACAGATACCAAGGAAAATCAAGTTGTGTGGGGCATGGTGTGAGTAAAGTAGGAGAGAGAAAGGAGTTAAGATAAATAAACAAATAAAAAGGGGTTAAAGAAAGAAAGTAAAATTGAATTAATAATGTAATGGTGGACCATATGATAGTGACATGAGTGGGTAAATAGGGAAATTTGTTTTGCCAAATAAGGAATAAAGCAAAAGAGGGAAGATCTTTTGGAAACACTCTTAAACGGAAAGAGGGAAGATCTTTAGGAAACGGAGGAAGTACAAAACTAAATATATAAGAAATATCGATTATGTTATACAAAAGCTAACTGCATTTTACAAAACCTAATTATACACAACCTAAGCTATACAAATATATTAAAAGGCGTTCATAAATAAGAAAATGTGTCACGTGGCGCTCTCCCTAGGGAGTTTTAGTTCATGTAATTCATGTACAATAAAAAAATTTAGAAATTGCATAGTATAGGGTTTGATCATAAGACCTCAAGTACATATACTAAAGTCTTAACCACTAGGCTAAGTTGCATTTAGTGTTATTATCATAAAGTATTATATTAATAAATGAAAATTTTCTTACCCGGGGCATAGCCCGGGCCTAATAACTAGTTAATATATTAAAACGCGTTCCTATCAAAGCAACGGTGAAAGTTTAACCACCAATTCACTACAATTTTAATGTTTAATATTTTAAAGTAAAAAATAATAAAATCTTATAACGATATGCAACTAGGGGCCTTCGAGTTCGGCTCGGTCAAAACTCAATTAAAATTCGGCTCAACTTGAGCTCGGGTTCGGCTCGATACATTAATGAGCCAAGCCCGAACCATTCATGGTTCAGCTCGAAAGCTCGTGAGTTAGGTAATACTAGAATTTTTTGGACGCGATGCGTGCTTAGATTTTTTCCGAAACATAAACTCGATTTTCTTCGGCATAATTAAGAGTTAAAATTTAAACATTAGACATACGAATTATAATTGTTTTTAGTTGCAAAATTTGATTGGTTTAGTTTCTGTCACTTAAGTCTCCCACCATTCTTTTTTTTTTTTTTTTTTTTTTTTTTGCTTTTCAAAGTTAAATTATATGAACAAAATAGAAATTTTATTGAATTTATTTATGATTTCTAATATTATAATTTTTTAGTTGATTTTTGAATTAAGTAAAGTACTTCATAAATTGTAAAGAAAGTGGACACTTTGATTTCAAGTCAATTTTTTCATAGGTTGTACTTTGTAAGTGATTTTTTAAGTTTTTGTAAAGTTTTCTCATTTTAGTGATTTGCATAACGGAAATGATGCAATTTTATGATTTTAGTTGACTTGTGAGTAATTGTTATAGTGATTTGTAAAGTTCCTTCTTTTAAGTAATTTGTAAATGATTTGTGAGTGAGTGTTGTAAACTAATTTTCGGTAGTTTTTTTTTAGTGCCAATTTTGATTTTAACATTCCTTTTGTAATTTAAAAAGGAAAGGGGCAAAATAGACATTTCAAAAGAGGACACCATTGCTCCCCCTTCCCTTATATAATAGAGATTTAAGCAAATAATTGATGTCCCACATCAATTTTCAAAACAAACAATACCCTTAGGACAATTTGTTTCACAAATCATACGTTTTTTCTTGCAATTTTTATTAAAATATATATTTTCTCATTTGCTAAACGACGTCCTACAATTTCCTACCAACGCCTAAATATAGTATTTTTATACTGTATTTATATACTTCCCTAAACCCTCCTCCAATTTCAAAAATTCACTTCCCGCTACACCACCATCACCACCATCTTCTTCTCCACGAAACCACCAACACCACCATACCCCGACACACCACCACCACCATCATGTTCTTCTCCACGGCACCACCACCATACCTTCTACACAGCACCACCACCACCACCTTCTTCTCTACGACACCACCACCACCACCACCATATTCTTCTCCACAACACCACCAAAACCACCACTGTCCTCCAATTTCAAAAATTCACTTCCCGCAACACCACCACCACCACCACCTTCTTCTCCACGGCACCACCACCACCACCACCACCACCAACACCACCGTCCTCCAATTTCCAGAATTCACTTCCCGCTACACCACTACCACCACCACCATCACCACCACCACCATAATCTTCTTCTCCACGACACCACCGTACCCCGACACACCACCACCACCAACTTCTTCTCCACGGCACCACCACCACCTTCTTCTCCACGGCACCACCATCATCACCATCACCATCTTCTTTTCCACGGCACCACCACAGCCACTGTACCCCGACACACCATCCCCTTGTTCTCTTCTCTATTTTTTTTCGTTTTAAAAAAAAATTAGAAAAAAAAGAGGGCGCCCACCAAGGACGCCCCACCACCGGTGGAGGCGTCCTTGGCAGGCGCTCCACCACATGGTGAGGCGCCTACCAAGGACGCCTCCACCGGTGGTGGAGCGTCCTTGGGCGCCATCTTTTTTTTCTGAATTTTTTTTTAAAAAAAGAAGGAGGCGTCCTTGGCAGGTGCTCCACCACATGGTCTGTCGGGCGCTCCACCACAAAAGTTTCACATGGCAGGCGCCTCCCTTTTTTTAAAAGAAAAATTCAGAAAAAAGATAGAAAAAACAGAGAGAAGAAAGTGGTGGTTTGTCGAGGGTAAGGTGGTGGTGGAGGTGGTCTGTCGGGGTAAGGTGGTGGTGGTGGTGGTGGTGGTGGTGGTGTGGCGGGAAGTATACTTTTGAAATTGGAGGAGGGGTTAGTGAAGTGAGTTAAGCGGAGGAGAGAGAAAAGAAATGCAAAGTATATAAATACAGTATAAAAATACTGTATTTAGGGCGTTAATAGGATATTCTAGGATTTCGTTTATCAAAGCCCTATATTTTTTAGTTCTTTGATTTTTGTTTCTTAAGATTGAAAACCCATCCTCACAAATCGATGCAAAAAAAGTTCAATGGCAACAATATCATCACTATTCCAGTCTCCGACGACCATACCGGTGAATATATTACAAAGATGAGATTCGAAGCACGAGAAATCGGTAACCGTCCGATCCTCTTTTTTTTTTAAGAACAAAAAACACAAACTTGAAGAATCAATCAGTATTATGAATGGCAAGATCAAGAATCACTAATTCAAAATTAAACCCATCTAAATTTTCTTACTTTCTCTCACCCATTTTTTTTATTCTTGTTTCTTCTTCTCCAATAAAATCTCAAACAGCCAAGAACGAAAATTTTCAGGGAGAGAAAAAAACCAATTAAATTGACATAGAACAAAAAGCTCCAAATTTAGGCAGTTGAGAAAGATGATTATCTGCTGTAAAAAAATAGAGAGGGAACCAAGAAGATTGAATTTTTTGGCAAATGGCAATGGAGGAGTAGGACAGTAGGAGAGGGAGGGAGTGGAAAGAGTGAATCTTACTTAGGTAGGAAACGTTTGGTTTTGTCAAGGACTTTGCTTTTCAGCTTTCAAAAGTCCACATCAATTGCTTAGCAAGTGTTAGAGGTGTGCATGGGCGGGCCAACATGCGGGTTGGCCTAGCCCGGCACGAGCCCGCTCAAAGTCTGGCCGGCCCGTTGTCTGCTACGTGGGCCGCGGACCTGTCACGATCAAGAAATTTTATTTCAGGTCTGCGGGCCGATCGCTCCTTTCCTTTCTTTTTTTGCCTAAAACTTAAAAAATACAAAAAAAACAACACAAAACACAAGTCAGACCCGCAGGAGGCACGAGCCCAACCCGCAGGCCTGGGTCGAGCCGTGGGAAAATCTGAAATTTTTAAGCTCGGCCCGCCATTTCCCCATGCCCGCAGGCCGATCCCGTGAACAGGCCAGCCCATGCCCAGGTCTAGCGAGTGTAATGAGAATTGAGCTCTATAAAAATCAAGGGTGTTCGTAGTTTAGGTTGGTGCGGTTTGAGATATAATCCAACCCAAATTTTAAATATACAGTTTGACATTTTTTCAATCTAAACAGCATCGTACTTTTGCCCAAACCAACCCAAACCGATTCGCGCAAAATGGTTTGATGCGATTTAATCATTTTTTCCTTCGCGATATTAATTTTGTAATCTAAGAGTAAAAAAAATTTGTTAATATATATAAAGAGTCCAAATAAATATGAAGTTGAGTTCATAACTAAACATAAATAATAATTATCAAAAGTGTCCAAGTTCTTTACCTCAAACTTCTTTTTCCAGTTGTATACATCTAACTTTCTATGTCACCTTGTCAAATGTATTTAACAAAATCATATGAAATTGCATTTTACGGTGCGGTTTCAGTTTACAAAAATTAAAACGCAACCGAAACAACAAACCATGGTTTGCTTGAAATCATAACCCAAACCGCGATTTTAAAACCGCAAATCAACTCAAATCGTGAAAAAACAGTTTGGGTTGCGGTTTGGTGCGGTCCAGACCGCACTCTAAACAACTCTAATAAAAATGGGTGTACCTGTAGGTGCTCACATAATTATGGATGTTGGGCTAAGCTAACCTTATGGGGCTGGCTCTTTGGCATCTAAACCTTGGTTGATTTATTGATTTGAGCTTGACAAAATGGGCATCTAAGTTTAACTAAATTAATTTTGAGTCGAGCCTGAGTTAAATCTACACGAGCTCGCGTTGACCTGAATTTCTAAGCTTGACGAACCTCAAGCTTGAGCCGAGCTAGACCTTAATAATCTTTGAGTTGAGTCAAGCCTAAACATATTCGGTCTCAATTTAGCTCGTTAATACCCCTATATGCAACAATAAGAACATAGACAAATTTTTTGATTTCTAACACTTTTATCAGTCTAATAATATTCTCTTAAATTTACCTCAATTCTATTGAAATAATTAATTTTTCTTATCTCCAATTCATTAAATGTTTTTTAAAAATATATTATCATATTGTAACGTTCATTTTTCAATTTTTGAAATAGACAAAAAATTATGAAAAGCTTATAAAATCAATTATGACGGTCCCTGAACATTGTCCTAGTCAAAATACGAATTATATTATATAATAAATTGGCTATATATAAAAATATTACTAGTAATATCTGGTGCATGATAAATTCTTGTGTACTGGTTTATTCAAGGTTTTTAATTAGAGGAAGAAACGACAAAAAAATGCATTAGCATAACATGGAATTATAAATTAATTTAATAGTGGGAAATTGGGAATTGAAGGATGATGTGATGTATGACGGCAGACCCTTAGCCACTAAGAATAAATAGTGGATTTCGTCTTCATCTTCTCTACTTCTATTTGCGATAATCCAAATTCTTAATGCCAAAATCATTAATAATACGATCCAATGATAATATGATATATTGATATTGATAATAAAATATAAAGTGTAATAATGATTGTACCTAGTTAGAATAGGCAGGCCTGGTACAGTCACACTTGCCAACTAAGGCCTAATGGCTAAGGGGTAAAGGTGGGCATGGGCCGGGCTGGAACTGTTCATTGGCTTGGCCCGCAGGCTTGAGTACATGGCAGGTCGGGCTTGAAAGTTTAAAAAATTGTCCACGGCCCGTCCATGTTTTATGTTGTATTTTTTACAGTTTTAAGGTAAAAAAGTAAAGAAAAGGAGGGTCGATCCATGCGGGCTCGTGCCGGTGCAGGACGGAAATAAAATATCTTGACCGTGACAGGTCCGTGGCCCACGTAGTAGACAACGGGCAGGGCCTCGAGCGGGCATGTGCCAGGCCGGGCCCAAATCGTGCCGGGCCGGCCCAACCTAGCCCATGCCCACCTCTAGCTAAGGGTAATACTCGACCGCATTTGGCCCCCCTAATTCACCAGTTGGAGGTACCCCTGGCCATCATTAGAGACATCATATTTCGTTATTCACTACTTTGTGCCATTTCCTATCATTCCTTACTACTATCTTCCGTCACTTTAAAGTTGCTACACTAGTATTTTAACCTAGATAATGTATCGGATAATAAACAAATATATTATTATTCTTAAATTTCATAATTTATTTTATCACTTTTTGTATATTGTCCATTAAGAAATTGAAAAGTTTACGTCTCATGACGTGATAAGTAATTTTTTTGAAAGGTTTATGTTTAAAAATAATAGTTTAAAAGGAATTGTGGTATGCGAATATGACATCAATAGTCTTTTGTTAGTTACCTAACAAGAGCGTTAGAGATGTATATATTTCTTCGAGTCTTTTTAGTCATATATACTTATCGTAAAACTTTATCATATTTTATTTCAAACATTAGACAACAAAATCATAGTGTATTGATGGTTGCTCTTACTTTTCATTTCAAAGGTCACGTGTTTGAGACCTTGCAATTACACAATAATTTTTTTATCGAGAAGTACACATGGACATAAAGCATTTGCGTTAAATGTTTGAGTAGAGTTCATGTGGCACATAAATTTCCTTAGGCATGACTTTTAATATATTTGTGTAGATAGATATTCCTTTTATTTATTTAATGTTACATTATATTTTACACAAAATTCTAAATAAAGTCATTTTCAAACTTTTTGGAATGTACATTTTACCCTATCAATGTAGAATAAAAAGAAGACTAAATAGTACACATGCACTAAGTGTATGTAAGCCCCACATACAACATCACTAGAAATAGGTCACATCATTAAAGCAAATAAAAGAGGGAAAAGAGATTATTTTTTGGGAGGAAAATTTTCATAGGTTGGAGCCATTTCTCCATATTAGGATGTAAGATTGGCGCCAACATTTAACTCGTAAAATTTGAACAGTTTAAAAGGATTTTAAAGTTGAAATCATACTTTATCTCGTAAGATAGTTGGTTTTCGGAATTAAAGATAAAAAGAATCTTTAGAAAATCACGTTAAAAGGATTGAGCACACTCAACTTTCCCTATCTTATTTTAATATTTTCGTATAAATAAGCCACTGATTTTTCGGATCAAAAGACATCTTTATACGCTCTTCATACCCGAATAACTTGAGATCTCTAAAAGCAGAAATACCCTCATATGCTCATACTTTCCTACTTACAAACACATAAACACCTATTTGCATACACACATAAACACATACTTTGGCCGATCTTCACAAGTTTTCGTTAAAAGGCTTCACGATTGCTCCCCCCGAAGGTTGTGATTCTCTCAGACCCAAGCCACACCGGTCTGAGGGTCCTTGAATAGATCTCTCTTATTTATTTAGGAAAAATTGATAAGAACAGTCCCAACCATGCATCATTTTTGCCAAAACTGATCCTATTAGGTCATTGACCTGCTACAGTAGGTAAAATATATTTTTTCTTTCTTTTTTAATTTTCTTTTATTCACAACACAACAATCACAATCCTTATTCACCCCTCTTTTCCCTCTAAAAAAATGTCAGACACCAACAATTCTCTGGCGAAAACCCGCCCAATCTCCGAAATAGAAAACAACTGGTGCAAAGCAGCTTCAGGCGGAACAGGCATAACAACATTATCTCTCCTCTTAATCAAACAACCCGATTCCACCCTTCTCCATAGCTCCCTTCACAAACTCCAACATTCTGACCCTATCCTTCGCGCAAAACTCCACTTCATTTCTCTCTCCTCCACTTTCTCTCTCCCCATCCCTTCCTTCTCTACCCTCCGATTAACCCACCTCGGTTTTCAATTGATGGCCAAGATCATCCAATCAGATCCCCCAGCGGGGCCCATAATGTTTCAGATCCTTCTAGATCACGAGCTTAACACTAACCCGTAGGGAAATATTGATTGTTCATCTTTATCATGTAGTGTCAATGTGTTGCATGCTAGTGTTTATAAGATGGAGGGGGAGAAATGGGCGGTGATGATTAAAAAGTGTTTGAGTTCGTCAAGGCCAAACACACTAGGGACAATCGAAGACTTCAAATCGCCATCTTCAGCTTCCCCAGTGGCGGACTTGGCGATTGGTCCGCCATCAACAACCGAGTCAGAGCCATTCGAGGAAGACAAATCTGAGCAGAAGAAAGCACGACGATAAATACAAGAGTTAAAGTGATTAGAACCTCAAAGGGGTTGAGAACTCAAAGCAATGGCGTAGTTGACTCAGTGGAATTCCGAGTAATGGCGGATGGAGAATGAGAGGCGAGAATATTCTGGAATCAATGTGAATATGAGAGAACCTTCAACATCTGAAGATGAGAAATTCAATGGTGAGGAGTGGCAAAGGAGGGGATGGGATTTTGGGGGTGGCTGGGGAGAGGGGTGGCAGGGGAGGGGGGGGGGGTGGGATTTTGGGGGTGGCTGCTGGCTGGGAATGGGGGTGGCAGGGGGAAAGGAGGGGGGGGGGTAGGGAAGGAATGGATATGAGAGAGAAAAAGGAAGAAGGAATTAACTGATTTTTTATTTTTTTTTAAAAAAATAACGTGTTCAACAGGTAACCAGTCAGTTGGGACCAATTTTGGCAAAAATGATGCATAGTTGGGATCGCTTAGAAATAATCTGTAGTTGGGACTGAAAATGACGAAATGCCCATAGTTGTGACTGTTCCTATCAATTTTTCCATTTATTCATTGAAGTTACTTAAGATTTCTTTCATGATGTAGATCTTTAGTAAAAAATTCGTTCTTTTGTATATTCGAACTCTTTATTCCTTCTTTTTTTAGTTTTCTTGTATATGTTATGATTGTCCTGCTAATATTTTCATCACTAACATATTATTATTGCTAATCAAGAACTAAGGAATCGATCTAATATTAATCTAATAATATGGACAACATATTGGGAACCTTGTAATTATGATTGCTTAATAACATGTCACTGGAAAAATAGTCTTTTTGATGTGTTTAGTCAACCAACTTATATTAATATTTTTAGGGTGCTTGAAAATATTTTCTAGTTATTCTTTTGCATAAAACTTGCTATGAATCGATATTTAGTAGAGGCTAAAAATGGGCGAAGGTGGTTCATGATTTTGTTCGTACCCTCACCCCCGAACTGAAATTTTGGTTCATGACCATTAATAAAGTTATGACGAGGAAATCTATATTAGATAAGTCCCTAAGATGTCCCTCATGTTTCCCAAATATCTAATTAGGTTTATGAGTCTTTCTCTAAAGATTTGTTGGCGACTTCAAGATATTTTTTAATAAAACATTAACAATGGGGCAGTCAAATACGCACTCACGCCATATAGGCGAAACGAAAGCACGCCTACAACTTGGCAATGCCAAAAGGAAAACCAAATAAGACATACATTAAGTATATGTAGATTACACCCTCAAATGAGGATCTATAAACAGACCACTGTTACACGCGAAAAATATTTTGGTGCTAGTAAAATAAGAAACTTAGCGCAATACAATTTCAATTTTATATCTTCTCTTTTTGAAATAATTACATATCATGAATAACTAATAAATCAATTAATGGATGGTTTATTGTGAAACCTAAGTTACTTGAAGACCTTATTTTGTTAATAGTCAAATTATGAACTTAGTGTAATACAATCTTAATAATGTAGAAATTATATTACCTCAATAAAATATTTAGTTACTAACAAAAACACAAATGTAATATCAATATACTCAACCACATAATATGATTTTCATATCAAAGCTGGATAAAACATCTTCCACAATTTTTTAACATTATATTTCTAATTTTAGCATGAGGATACTAATTAAATGACCAACATACATATTTATATTTCTTCATTGTAATTGAATTATTTTGTTTAAGTAAAATCTAAAAAATCTTATGTGCAATATAACCATAGAATTTCCTGACCTCGAGAGATTCTTATGAGCATGTGACTAGTAGAGCACCGAATCTCATTCTTATTTGAACTAGGGGTGAAAGTTCAGTGTATGATTTGACTTAGGCTTAGTCTAATCCAGTCTAAACAAAAAGTAAATTTCAATTTTCCAATCAAAATCCGAACCAATCAGAATTTACGTCCAAATCAATAGAATCTAAATAATTAGAGACTAGATTGGATCCAACCATAAATATCTAAAATTTCAAACTTATTTTTTGATGAAATAATCTTGCACGAACATCAAAATAAAGTATTCAATAATAGAAGTAAGTCAGGAAACCCCACAATATTTCAGTACCAATAATTCATACAAATCCATAAATTTTATCGAAAGCACCCAAGTCCTATCCCAAATATAGAAGATAGGGCTTATTTGCTATTCAGTTATTTTAAAATTTAGAATCCAATTACCGTCAATCCATAACTCCAAATTTTCAAAATAAAGTTAATGCAAATCCAACCCGGACACATTTTAAGCCTAATCCGAATTGCTAATTCGACATGGATTGGATTGGATTGGATTGTGATTTTTATCCGAATAATTTTCACCCCCTAAAAAATTTGTACTATTATTAATCATACGAAGTTTTTTATGTAAATTATTTAAATCCATTATGAACATATTGTTTGGGCCCATTTCTTTGACCAACCCATTTATGGCAAAGTTACTAAAATACCCCTACATCTAGGGAAGCAAATCTTCCACCAACTGGAGCTGACTAAAATACCCTCATTTATTGAGGCCCCTATCCTCTATAAATAGGGGTTGTCTCATCAGACAAAGGTAAGCAATTCTAAGCTGCCAAACCCAGAGCATCTCTCTCTACATTGATCCCTTTCTCTCTCTACCTCAATCATTTACTGACTTGAGCGCCGGAGGGGCGATCCCGGGACCACCCCCGGGGTAGGCTAACCTTGTTTTGCAGGATTCCGACGTACGGATAACGGAGCTCAGGCGTACCTTCTTGGGGCCCATATCAAGTCTCTCAGCACACATCACCATTTGTGATCACCCTCAATTTCTTAGCAGAAACAGTTTGGCGCCGTCGGTGGGGATAGTACAAGAAGTTACTTCGCCACCACTCAGCAAGATTCACCTTGTTGCTACTCAGCAAAAACTCACCTCATTGTTGCTCAACAATAGCCCCAACCAAGAAGACATGCTCCCAAGCCAACCGTTCCGGGAGAGCTCAAGCATCCCATATGCACCTAGGTGCTATCCCTTCATCCGAATGATGAGGATTCCACCCCAATGGGGAATCCACTACGAGGTCGGTCATCCTGCAGCATCGGGTCACATATAATTAGCTGACCCTCCACCCATAACTGCAACATACGTCACCTTGATTGCATCTCATCTTCATCAAACTCTCCAGCAAAGTTGGATGGGTATGGTTTCCACTCGTCGCGAGGAGATCATTCGTCTATCTTGAGATGGTCAGCCTAACCGGCTGGGACCTAAACAGAGGGAAGGATCGCGTCGACCCTCAAAAGTGTAAAACATGTTATCACTCGGAACAAGTTGTATCGAAGAACACAACCCATGAAGACTGATCTGAACAAGGGGTGTGGTGAACTCAGAACTGCAAAACCCCTCCAGAATAAAAAGTGGGACCCTGAAGTTTATGGTATAGTTCAGCCAGAGGGGCCTATTCATCAAAAGCACCGACTCATCAACGATGTCTACTCATTCATGATACCCACTCATCCTTGGGTGCCCCTTATCCGAGTGGCATCCGACCCGCTCGGCTGATGGGAGACCCTTTCTCCTTTGTCGAGCCGTTCTTATACTTAGCCAAATTTAGGCTAAGTAATTCATTGATACCTGCTCGGACAGGGGACCCGGTCGGCCACTCAGTCTTGCACATAACTTGAAGCGAGGCACAATCTCGGCCAAGGGAGCTGCTCGGGCAACCTATACCTCGCAAAAGTTCGAGAGTGTTGCTTCCTAACCTCCACTAGGGCGTTTCACCCCCCTCTCGGGTCCAACAAGGTACCCCAGGAAACATGGATCTCTCTCGGTTTCCGCTGGACGATCGCCTTGGGAAGGAATGATGCTACCCTATCCGATCATCCATCGTGGGGCTAATTGCTTGAACGCCTCAGCTGGTCAAACGAATACACTTGATGGAGGTGCGATGATGTTCGTCATCTCCTGAATAAAAACTTCTCCACCGACACTTAAATGGGGAGAAGCCTCCTCCGACTAACTTAGCCGAAAAAAACGGCTAAGTATCAACAATTGAACCTTTTCGAGATCTGAGTAGCGTCAGAAGACCTCCTCGGGAAGCATAAAGCTCACTAGCCCTCCCGAGACGAGAAGCTTCATCATTGGCACCTCCTCAGTCGGAAGAGGAGCGTCCTACTAACTTAGCCGAAAAAACGGCTAAGTATCAACAATTGAACCTACTCGAGATCTGAGTAGCGTCAGAAGACCTCCTCAGGAAGCATGAAGCTCACTAGCCCTCCCGAGACGTGAAGCTCCATCATTGGCACCTCCTGAGTCGGAAGAGGAGCGTCCTACTAACTTAGCCGAAAAACGGCTAAGTATCAATAATTGAACCTACTCGAGATCTGCGTAGCGTAAGAAGACCTCCTCGAGAAGCATGAAGCTCACTAGCCTTCCCGAGACGAGATGCTCCATCATTGGCACCTCCTCAGTCGGAAGAGGAGCGTCCTACTAACTTAGCCGAAAAACAGCTAAGTATCAATAATTGAACCTACTCGAGATCTGCATAGCGTAAGAAGACCTCCTCGAGAAGCATGAAGCTCACTAGCCCTCCGGAGACGAGAAGCTCCATCATTGGCACCTCCTCAGTCGGAGGAGGAGCGTCCTACTAACTTAGCCAAAAAACGGCTAAGTATCAACAATTGAACCTACTCGATATCTGAGTACCGTCAGAAACCTCATCGGGAAGCATGAAGCTCACTAGCCTTCCCGAGACGTGAAGCTCCATCATTGGCACCTCCTCAGTCGGAAGAGGAGCGTCCTACTAACTTTGCCGAAAAACGGCTAAGTATCAACAATTGAACCTACTCGAGATCTGAGTAGCGTCAGAAGATCTCCTCAGGAAGCATGAAGCTCACTAGCCCTCCCGAGACGAGAAGCTCCATCATTGGCACCTCCTCAGTCGGAAGAGGAGCGTCCTACTAACTTAGCCGAAAAACGGCTAAGTATCAATTATTGAACCTACTCGAGATCTGAGTAGCATCAGAAGACCTCCTCGGGAAGCATGAAGCTCACTAGCCCTCCCGAGATGAGAAGCTCCATCATTGGCACGTCCTCAGTCGGAAGAGGAGCGTCCTACCAACTTAGCCGAGAAACGGCTAAGTATCAACAATTGGACCTACTCGGGATTTGGGTAGCGTCGTGAAGACCTCCTCGAAAAGCATGGAGCTCACAAAGCCCTCCGGGTCGGGAAACTCCATCATTGACACCTCCTCAGTCAAAAGAGGAGCGTCCTACTAACTTAGCCGAAGAAACGACTAAGTATCAACAATTGGACATACTCGGGATCTGAGTAGCGTCGTGAAGACCTCCTCGGAAAGCATGGAGCTCATAAAGCCCTTCGGATCAGGAAGCTCCATCATTGGCACCACCTCAGTCAGAAGAGGAGCGTCCGACTAACTTAGCCGACAAAATGGCTAAGTATCAACAATTGAACCTAATCGAGATCTGAGTAGCGTCAGAAGACCTCCTCGGGAAGCATGTTCTCCCTAGCTCCCTCGAGTCAAGAAACTCCATCATTGGCACCTCCTCAGTCATAAGAGGAGCGTCCTACTTAGCCGAAAAATAGCTAAGTATCAACAACCGGACGCACTCGGGAGCCGAGTAGTGTCGCAAGACCTCCTCGGGAAGCATGGGAGAAGTGATAAAACGCTAGCAGCTATAGACACTTTTGTCTATAGCAAAAGCTAACATCCATGTGGCAACATATAATTAGCATACATGTCACAATATTTTTTATCCAAAACAAATTACTTTTTGCAATTTTTAAACTTGTATATCTCAAGAATTATATTTTAGAAAAAAATAAAAAATAAAAAATATACAATTATTCATATATTTTTATTCTCTACAAATAGACATCCATTTTGATGTAATTTCATCATATATCAGTTTGAAAATTTATATCAGTTTTAATTACCTTACGTCAAACAAGTGTATTGTTATAAGAAACAAGTGTATTTTAACAAGAAACAAGTGTATTGTATGGGGAAACAAGTGTATGTTAATAAGAAACAAGTGTATGTTAACGAGAAACAGGTGTATTGTAATAGTAAGAAACAAGTGTATGTTAACAAGAAACAAGTGTATGTTAACGAGAAACAGCTGTATTGTAATAATAAGAAACGAGTGTGTTATAAGAAACAATTGTATTTTAACAAGAAACAAGTGTATTTAATTAAGAAACAAGTGTATGGTAATAAGAAACAAGTGTATGTTAACATAAAATAGGTGCATTGTAATAACAAGATACAAGTGTGTTATAAGGATAATAGTAAAATAAATATATGATGAAATTATATCAAAATGGATGTCTATTTGTAGAGAATAAAAATATATGAATATTGGTATATATTTTTTTCTAAAATATATTTCTTGAGATATACAAGTTTAGAAATTGCAAAAAGTAATTTGTTTTGGATAAACAATATTGTGACATGTGTGCTAATTATATGTTGCCACATGGATGATAACTTCTGCTATAGACAAAAGTGTCTATAGCTGCTAGCTTTTTATCACAGCTCGGAAGCATGGGGCTCATTAGCCCCCGAGTCGAGCACATATCTAGCGGTAACTCCTCGGCTATGCCAGGAATACCCTACCACTTAGCGAAAATAGCTAAGGGCAAACAAGTCAACCTCACTTGGGGCTCATTAGCCTCCCGAGTCGAGCATATCTCGCGGTACCTCCTCGGCTATGCCAGGAGTACCCTACCACGTAGCGAAAATAGCTAAGTGCAAACAAATCAACCTCCTCGGCCAAACTTGGGGCTCATTAGCCTCCCGAGTCGAGCATATCTCGCGGTACCTCCTCGGCTATGCCAGGAGTACTCTACCACTTAGCGAAAATAGCTAAGTGCAAACAAATCAACCTCCTCGGCCAAACTTGGGGCTCATTAGCCTCCCGAGTCGAGCATATCTTGCTGTACCTCCTCGGCTATGCCAGGAGTACCCTATCACTTAGCGAAAATAGCTAATTGCAAACAAATCGAGTCTTTCGGCCACTAGGAGACCCTCTCTCCTTTGACGAGTCACTCTCATACTTAGCCAAATCAAAGCTAAGTATTTCATGGCACCCACTCGGACAGCATGGAGCTCATTAGCTCCTCATTCGAGTAGCGTTCGACCCGCTCGACTTATTGGAGACCCGGTCGACGCAAGGAGTCGGCCAGCACAAGGGCCTACAAGGATAAGGTACGAAAAACAAGGGCATTCGGTAGATCACTCATCAAGGCACCCGAAGGCACCGGGTCGGCCCTCTCGACCAAGGCAACTGATCGGCCCTCCCGACCTAGGCACCGAGTCGGCCTAGACATCCGATCGGCTAGTCGACTATCCGGTGGAGTCTCTCGGCCAGGGGAGCTTCTCTGCCCGGGACCTGGTCGGCTAGTGGAGCCCCTCAGCCAAGGGAGCTGCTTGACCTATGCACCTGGTCGGCCATGGGAGCAAGCTCGACCTCGACCAGGCCTCGACCAGCTCGGCCAAGGGAGCATGCTCGACCTCGGCCAGGCCTCGACTAGCTCGGCCAGCAAGGCTCGGTCTCGACCAGTTCGGCCAAGGGAGCTGCTCGGCCAGCAAGGCTCGGCCTCGACCAGCTCGGCCAGCAAGGCTCAAGGGAGCTGCTCGGCCAACATGGCTCGCGGGATTGCTCGGCCACTAGGGAGTTACTCGGCCACTCATCCAGCTTATACTTCGAGACCCCCGTGATTGGTTAATCCTAGGGCCGGAAGATTTCCTCCACTACGATCTAGCATGAAAATTCTTGGGTCCCACTCAACATCGGCAAAAATGCAATCACATTATTCCGCCAATCAACCGAATTAAAAGTCGATTTCCACTCTGATTACTTGGCGTGGAGCTAATTGTTTGGGCCCATTTCTTGGACCTGCCCATTTATGGCAAAGTTACTAAAATACCCCTACATCTAGGGAAGCAAATCTTCCACCAGCTGGAGGTGACTAAAATACCCTCATTTATTGAGGCCCCTATCCTCTATAAATAGGGGTTGTCTCATCAAACAAAGGTAAGCAATTCTAAGCTGCCAAACCCAGAGCATCTCTCTCTACATTGATCCCTTTCTCTCTCTACCTCAATCATTTACTGACTTGAGCTTCGGAGGGGAGATCCCAGGACCACCCCCGGGGTAGACTAACCTTGTTTTGCAGGATTCTGACGTATGGATAACAGAGCTCAGGCGTACCTTCTTGAGGCCCATATCAAGTCTCTCGGCACACATCAGCATTTGTGATCACCCTCAATTTCTTAGCAGAAACACATATGTATGACAAAATTGCTAGAAATTAAGTGAATTGAGCATATCATTAATCAAGGTTTACGACCCCCAAGGGATCATTGCAAGTGTGAGACATCAGAGTTCCAGAATCTTGATTTTATTTAAACCATATGCATTCAAACTTAGAAGACAACTAGAGTCTTTGCGCGTAAATTAGTTAAATTTCTTAGATTCAATAGAAACATATATATGACAAAAATTGTTTACATTGTCAAATTTGATTAAGTGAATTGAGTAAATTCGAACCACAAGACCTTAAAATTTCCAACCAATTATTTCTTACCTTATTAGGTTATTTTTAAATGGAGTCAAAATCGATAAATAGCCTGTCAAGATTGTCATATAGGCCACAAGCCAGGCAAATGAGACAAAATATGCAACCAATTATAATAATAAACGTAGAAAAATAACAACAATTGAAGTATTGTCCTAATATGTCATGCATCCTAAGTGCGTAAAGTACCCACAAACATAAAAAAAAGTTAATTTTTATTATAAATAATACTACATAAATATTTTATTACTTTTTACATATCTCTTTGCCTCTCCTAAGTATTTAGGTTCCATGAAATATGGAAAGAATTTTTTTTAATATAAATTGTACTATATAAAATCTTCACTTTTCTTTATAATTAGTCTACAATATACTCCATCCGTTCTTAAATAGAGTGCCCATTTCTTTTGAGCACAAGTATTAAGAAGAAATCATATGTAGGACTTTAATTATATTAAATCATAATTAAACATAGAAGTTGGTACACTTTTTATAAATTGTTTATTAAGGAGAGAGAATGTGCGCCATATGGAGAAGTGGGTGATATTATAAAAATTGACAGCAAAATAATATTTTAATTGGTGGACCCATATCAAATAAGAAAATGAGAAATCTATTGGGACAAACATAAATGGAAAAATGGCCACTCTATCTAGGGACGAAGAGAGTAATAAATACTAACCTCCGTTTATAAATAAGTGAAACATTTTCTATTTCGGAAAACGTCATAAGAAGTGCAACATAGCTCAAAATAAAAAGTTTTTTGCCTTTTTTTATTTACAAAAATGCCATTACTTAATTCCCTCAACCACTTAATTAGTTATAAACTACCAACCTAAAAACCATTAATTAATCAATCCACCCAACCCCCTCCCTCATCTTACCCACCCCCTCTCTCTTCTCAACTCAACCCACCAACCCCACAGCACCACCAACTCGACACCACCACCGGAACAACCACCAACCCGACACCACCAACTTAGCACCACCACCAGCCCAAGACCACCACAATCCCGACACCACCACGCCATCAGTACCGCCTCGACACAGCCACAACCACACCTATCTTATTTAGATATTTCATCTCAGTCACCACGCCCACACTCCTCTCCTTATTTCCTTCTCTCGCCTCCTCCATCACCCCTAAATTAATCGACCTGTTTCCCCTAGTTCAGGTTCGAATTTGGGTAATTTGTATGTGAAATTGGAGAAAAATTCTTTGATTTTTTTTAGGTTCGAGACCTGAGAAGGATTCTTTTTTCTAGGGAATTGATGTGTGAACGGTTGTGGTTGGTGTGTTGCTGCGATGATGTATAGGAGAGACAAAATATGTCGGTGGTGGTGGCGGTTGATGTATTTGGTGGAAATGGTGGTTCCGGGGGGTGGTTTCAAAAGGGGAGAGTGTTGGTTTTGGGGGTGGTTTCAAAGGGGAGGGTGTTGGTTTCGATGGTGGGGGAGGGGAAATAGGGTTTCTTGGTGAAAGAGGGGGAAAGTGATTTCCACGTGGTGGTGGCGGTGGTTGGTGGTGGTGTAGTTGTGGTGGATGGCAGGTGGAAGGTGGCGGGGTATAAAGTTTTTGCACGATTAGTTTAGTGTTTTATTTAATTAAGTTGCCTAATCGCTTTTTAAGCTTGGTCCCTAACTTTCTCTCTCTAGATAAGTTGTTCATTGTGCATCTATGTTGCACTTAGTTAAAAATGGAGGAAGTATAATTTTTGAGAGCTTACGAAATGTGTTGATACACTCCTAACATCTTGGTTCAATTGCTACTAGCTAAACTCTCACTACCTTCGCGAACCATGGTCTCCAATCTTGCTAACCCTATCCATAGGATTTTTTTTTTGTTATTCCTCTTAACGCACAAGTATTTAACATAATTCATTAGTAACAAAAACGAACATTTATAATCCTTTTATTTCAGTCCTTAAAAAGAAATGAGAAGGGTTAGAGAATTTTTTTTCTTTTAGTTGCATATTAAATGTAATTTTCATTTGCTAAAGCACGAGATTACGATAGGGGGTATCACAAGATATTTATCCCTTATGGGCTTTTATTCATCAAATCATGAAAGTTGTAATTAATGGATTATTTGTTTTGAGATGACAATCATGGATATTTCAAAGCTAACATACGTAGGTATTTGATTGATCATTAACATTTCTAGTACATTACTATTGGGTTAGGACCATGTTCTTTTGCCCTCAATCGAGCTAAGGTAAATTGAACCGAACCGAATTGCATTGAACGGAAGTAAACTAAATTGAATTGAAGTAATTTGAACTAATAATACCATATTAATAATAATTATTATAAATGATAATTGTAGAAAACCCCTCAGGAATATAGTAATTATGACATGGAGTACAACAATAATAGCAATGACATAATAATAATATCATAATTTTAAATATAATAATTACTAAACAAAGTCTAGTTAACTAGGATCGATGTTTGAGAAAATTTTCAATGAATAGATACAACGAATTTATTTGATAATAGGATAAAAAAAATATTCTAGATATGTTGTTTATCTAGAATGTTCCTTGTTTTATTTTTATTAAAAAAATATATCAAAAATTTAAACCATTCTTTAAAAAATTCATAATTGCTTGAGAGCGGAAAAAAAAACACAGGACGGGAGAAAAAAAAAATAAAAGGATAATTTGGGGTGATACAAAACAAAGGTAAATTAAAGAAAAATGTCCTAGATATAAAAATAATGTCATGACTAAGAATGCAACCCGAGTTAACAAACACTTAAATGATAAAATAAGCAGATGTTGTAACCATATTAGCAAGGTTATCAATACATCATTTACTGCAATAAAAATGCAATTGTACTTGATACACCAACCTTAGAAAAATAATGTGATACATATATAAGAATTTTCTTACTAATGAAAACAAAAAAATTTAAAAAATGGCATAGATATATTTGTGACTCTGTAAAACAAAGGTTTAAAACTAGCTTAAAATTAGGAGTAATGCCATGGCCAAGAATAGCTGGGGCCAACTATCACTTAAATGGTTGAGCAAACACATTTAATTACCTTGTATATTTACATCGCTCTAGATTTGGTTTATTGTGAAACATAAGTTACTAGAAGACACTGAATAATAAGACCTCAAGGGATGATTATGAGTGTTAGACTACCAAAGTTCGAGAGTCTTGATCTTATCTTTAACCATCTACATTCATACTTAAGAGGAAACTCGAGTCTCAGTGTGTAAATTGTTTAGATCCAATATATACATACATATATATGACATTGTTTAAATTTTTAGAAATAAAGTAAATCAAACAGAATTGAACAATATGACCTTGAAATTCTGAACCTTGAGTGATTATTACGAGAGTGAGACTACCAGAGTTCAAGAATCCCGATCTTATTTGAACCATCTGTTGTAGCCTAAAAATCAACGGCTATAGACGTGACACGTGGCCTCATCACAACCTTACATGTGACACTCTTTTTGCTGTTGTAAAGTACATGGACCAGAAGCTTATAAGGGGTAAAGACATTTTTCTGAATAAAGAAAGGTATACTAAGCCCTTCTTATGGCCCAATCTGTACTTAGGCCCAGTAAACACAAAAAACACCTTTATAAAGGGTGATGTGTACTCTCCAATCAGTGATTGCCATGTGTCATAGCATTATTTCTTAGCCAATAAGATGCTCCCAAATTAGGGTGACATCAATGTACAACAGTCATTTCAGACACTATAAATAGTCCTTGAAATCAGGGGAAAAGTACGTTTTTCAGAGCATAGTATCTACTGTTATACTGCCATAAATTCTCTCTCTCTACTTTCTCTCTCTAAAAGTTCCTTTTCTACTCCTGATACCTGAATTAAGCTTCGGAAGGGGAAATACCACCCAAACATCCAGGGTGGGTCCCTTTTTTGCAGGTCTAAAGGCGGAGCTGAGGCTCGGGATTTGAGCTCAGACATTGTTGCAGAAGTCTCATATTGTTGAACCTACTGTTGGGGATGATAGTAATTATTTACGAGTCAAGCACTATGTAATATTTGGCGCTGTCTGTGGGAAGACGGAACAATGACTGATTGCCACTCATCCAATGTTGTTAGGAATATAAGTTTTGAGATTCAAGTGGAAGATACGGTGGGCGATGAATAGCCACCTAGAGGGAGAGATAGACCCTCTGCTGCTGTTCGTCTCTCTGGACGGAGCATAGACCCTGTCATTCAATAAAATCCTGAGCGTCCAGTGACAGCTGCACATCTGGAAACTATCTTGAATGACTTCCAGACTAGGATGACTGCTGTCATGGAGGAGCATCAAAAATAACATGTTGTTTTAGTCAACCTACACCAGGCCGCTATAGTACCGCCTAGGGGGCAGTCTCAAGAAGGCCGTCCAGGGACAAGCCGGCCTCCTCGACAAGAAATGTCCAAGCAACCGTCGAAAGGGAAGCAGCCATCAGTCAGTGAACCAAGAAGAAAGATGGACTGGAAGTTGGTGGTCCGTCTAGGAGATAATATTCCTCCCAGTGGTCATAAGATGGAGACAGATGCGAGGGAGTATCTGGAGGCCAAGAAGGCAGCTGCTCTTTAGCGTTCAGCCTAAGGGTCTACTCCTTACATGAAAGATCCCCCATTAGGACTCCCATCAAGAACTGAAGGAAGAAGTCAAAGATCTTCGGCTGTTCAGCCAAGGCAAGAAAAAACGGTTTTACAACCTATGGTGTATAGGCGTCAAGCCCTACCTAACACCTTCTCTAATCCCGTGTTAAAAGAATATCGTCGGGAGCACATACCCACTGAGGGACATCCTGGGGTACTCAAGATTAACTTGCCGACTCCATTCTCGGCCAGAATCATGGAGTCTCCCCCATTCCCAAAGGTTAAGCTACCGACGATAGAGCCTTTTGACGGCACCACGGATCCAGATGACCATCTATCAGCATACAAGCATCAAATGTATGTTCAAGCAACTGATGACGCTACCTGGTGCAAGAATTTTCTTGGCACACTGAAAGGAGTAGCTCAAAAGTGGTTCAATAATATTCCCCCTAACTCAGTGAATAATTTCACTGAGCTTAGTATCTTGTTTACTAGCCACTTTGTATCAAACCGGCATTAACATAAGACCAGCATGCATTTGGGCAAGATCATCCAAGGGCCTAAAGAAGCCCTAAGAAGTTTTGTGAAGAGATTCAACTTAGAAGCATTGCAGATCCGGGATCTGAATGCAGGGGTGGCCTTTGACGCCTTCATCAGGGGTCGAAGGTCAGGAAGCTTCAAGTTTGAGTTGGTGAAGAAGAAGATTTCCACTTTGACCGAAACCCTTCGGGAGGTAGAGGCATTCATCCATGCTACATAAGTTTGTGCGGAAGCAAAGCATCCGGAGGCAAAAAAGATTAAATAAATAATTCAGCCAAAGAAGAGCATCCCCAAGAAAGCTGAAACTTGGGCGGTGACTTCAATGACAACCTCATCTAAGAGGAGCAAAAGAGCTGAACCAGCAACATCGGCTGAGCTGATAGAATTGAGCAAGATCAATACTCCATCCTTATGGAGATAAAAGATCAGTATGAGCTGAAGGCGCCCGCCGAAATGAAGACTCCCTACAAAAATAGGGATAAAAGCAAATATTGCCATTTCCATAAGGATTGTGGCCACAAAATGAATGAATGCAAGCATTGGAAAAGAGCTTTGGAAGATGTAGCTCGCAAGGGTAAGATGAATTCCTATCTACCTCAAGCCGGTAGAAAATTTTAGAAGAGAGATAGTCGTCAAGGCCGAAGAAAGGAGGACGAGAGGACTGCCGAAGATGTAGTGCTTGTGATATTTGGAGGTTTCGCAGAAGAACGTCCTACCAACCGCGGCCATAAAAATTACTTACGGGAACTCGGCTAGATAATACTTACCAATCAGGCAGAATCTGACCCTTCCCTAAAATTGTTGTCAGCGTGCTGGATCGCGGGAAGATAAGAACTCCCCAATGACGACCCGTTGGTGGTAGAGATGAAAATAGCAAACCTCAGAGTAAGACGGATCTTGATTGATACAGGGAGTTCAACCGATATCATTAGTGTGGATTGTTTGTAAAGATTGAAGTTCGATGAGAGTGACTTGGTCCCAGTCAACCATCCCATCATCGGATTTGGGGGAGGAATAATCCACCCAATGGGAACCGTCACTTTGCCAGTTATGGTAGGAGACAAGGAGGCCTCCAGGACGCTGTTTGTTAAGTTCTTGGTGGTACGAGATTTTACGGCTTACAATGTCATTCTCGGACGACCCACCTTGAACCACATCAAAGTTGTTATTGTAACCCATCTGATGCTAATGGAGTTTGAGTGCGATGGAGGGAAGATTAGATCCCTATATATGGAGATCAGCAAGCAGCAAGAGAATGCTACCTCACCACTCTAAAACCTTCATCATGGAAAGGAGAAAAACTAGAGCGGTCAAAGGCCATAGAGGAAGGACCGACCGAGAAGGTGAAAGGCCAGATAAAAGAGTTAAAGAATGAAGTAGAAAAAACTTAGCTGAAGGCTCCTCAGGTCAGCAAGCCGTCCATTCTTTTGCCAAGGAAGAAGAGGAAATGTCTGGCCATCAAAGAAGAAAAAGCTTCGTTAGAGGAAGTAATGGCAATCATGGGTATTGGGCTAGAACGACCGGAGCCAGTAGAAATGTCAGCTGAGATTTGTTTGGATGAAAGACGTCCGGAGAGGACACTTAAAATGGGGCCGGTTCTACGTCCTAAGATCAAAAACGAATTGATCGCGCTGTTAAAAGAATTTAAGGATATTTTTGAATATGCAGTTGAGGAAATGTCGGAAATTGATCCCGAAATTGCTGTTCATAAACTAAACATATATCCAGGTCAAAAGCCAATTCGACAGAAAAATAGGCACTTGGGTCCGGCTAGGAATCAAGTTGTTGATCAAGAAGTACATAAGCTGTTAAAATCAAAATTCCTTCCGACCACTTATTATCCGGATTGGATTGCTAATTTAGTCATGGTCCCCAAACCAAATGGAACTTGGAGGATGTGTGTGGATTACACTAATCTGAATAAGGATTGTCCAAAGGAGAGCTTTCCTCTGCCCAAAATAGATCGGCTAGTCGATTCCACGACGGGGCATGCAATACTAAGCTTCATGGATGCTTATTCTGGTTTTGATCAGCTTCCAATGTGGCCAGAGGATCAAGACAAGACCTCATTCATCACTGAGAAAGGCCTTTACGGCTGGCTGAGGATGCCTTTCGGCCCCCAAAATGCGCCAACTACCTTCCAAAGGCTCATAAACACTGTCTTCCAGCTGTAGTTGGGGAGAAATATGGAGGCTTATATTGACGACATGATCGTCAAAAGCCGGAAGGAGGTAGATCATATGAAGGATCTTCGAGAAACATTCCTAACTCTTAGAAAATTCAAGCTGAAGTTGAATCCGCATATGCGTGTTTGGAGTGGTGGCTGGAAAGTTTTTGGGGTTCTTGGTCGATCAGAGAGGAATTGAGGCGAATCTTGATAAGATTCAGGCGATTCTGGACATGACATCTCCTTCCAAAGTTAAGGAAGTTCAACGTTTGACAGGGTGCTTGGCAGCCCTAGGATGTTTTCTTCTAAATCCGGAGATAAATGTCATCATTTCTTTGCAACAATAAAAAAGAATGCGAAATTTGAGTGGACGCAAGAGGCAGAGCAGGCTTTTTAGCAGGTTAAAGAGCATCTCCGTCAGTTGCCTCGATTGATAAGTCTGGCCGAAGGGGAAAAACTGTTTGTATACTTGGTTGTCTCACCGCATGCAGTGAGCGCTGTCCTCGTGGCCGAAAGAGAGTCAGTGCAAATTCCGGTTTATTTTGTAAGCCATATACTAAAAGATGCCGAATGCAGATATTCGATGGTGAAAATTCGGCCTGGCACTGCTCATGGCCAGCCGGAAAGTAAGGCCATACTTTCTAGCCCATAGTATCCTCTTCTATACTTACCAGCCGCTGAAGCAAGTTCTGCACAAGATGGATGCCTCTAGATGAATGCTAAAATGGGGTGTGGAGCTGAACATGTTTGACTTAGCCTTTGAGCCTAGAAAAGTAATCAAGGGTCAAGCCTTAGCTGATTTCATTGTAGAGCTTACTCGGCCTACGATTGAATTCGTCCAAGATCCAGCAGAGGGAAAGCGGTATTGGACCCTTATGGTGGATGGATCGTCCACTGCCAACGGCTGCAGGGCTGGGATAATCTTTCAGTCACCAGAAGGGGACAAGTTTGAGTATGCGATCAGATTTCAGTTCTAGGCTTCAAACAATGAAGCAGAGTATGAAGCACTGCTAGCCGGCATTAAAATGTGCATTGCGGCAGGAGCCCTGGAAATTAAGGGAAAGACGGATTCTCTGCTGGTGTTTAGTCAAGTAAATGGCGACTTTGAGTGCAAAGAGGCGTCCATGAGTAAATACATGAAACTGATTCAAGAAAAGATGAAAACACTAAAGGGATTTTTGCTCGACCAGGTTCCGAGGTCGGAAAATCATCAAGCCGATGCTCTCTCAAAGTTAGTCAGTTTGGCCGAAGGAGATGTGCCGTGAACTGTGTTTTTGGAGGTAAAACCGACAAAGAGTATTGATCAAGAGCAAGTTCTGTTCCTCAGCCGAGAAAATGTTTGGATGAACCCCATCATTGAATATAAGAAAACAGGACGCCTGCCCACCGATCCCTTGAAAGCCAAGTATTTGAAGGCAAGGACAAGTAGTTCGAACTCTGGGATGAAACTTTGTACAAAAAGGCATTTAACCGACCACTCCTCAAATGCATCACGAGGGAGAATGGGTTAGATGTCTTGAAAGAACTGCATGAAGGAGCTTGTGCCTCTCACATTAGGGGAAGAGCATTAGGAGAGAAGGCCTTGAGGACAGGGTATTATTGGCCCACCTTAAAGAAGGACGCCCTGCTCTATGCGAAGAAATGTGATAGTTGTCAGAGGCATGACAACGTACATCAAAAGTCGTCCAACTATTTGACTCCAGTTTTTTTCCCCCTCCCCTTCGCCAAATGGGGAATGGATATCTTGGGGTCGTTTCCTGTAGCGGCCGACCAGAAGAAATTTGTGATAGTAGCAGTAGAGTACTTCACTAAATGGGTCGAGGCTGAGGCTATGAGAGGAATTACCACTAATGATGTAAAGGGGTTCATCTGGAAGAACATCATTCCAAGATTTGGTATGCCTCAGTTTATTGTCTTTGACAATGGGCCGCAGTTTGAGACACCTAACCTCAGAGACTGGCTGGCCGACAGGACATATTAAAGCTCACTTTGCTGCCGTTGCTCATCCTCAGGCAAATGGGGAGGTAGAAGCTTTCAATAAAATCCTCTCAAGCGGCATAAAAAAGAAGCTAGACAATGCCAAGGGATTATGGGTAGAAGAGTTACAATTAGTTCTTTGGTCAAATAGAACGACGGCCAAGAACTCAACTAGGGAAACTCCATTTATGCTCGTCTACGGCTCAGAAGCCATCCTTCCCATTGAAATTGAAGAGCCAACTCTGTGAGTCATGCTTTATTCAGAGGACGCCAACTGGGCTGCTCTTCGCACAACTTTGGATCAGGTTCCTGAAGTCAGGGGCAATGCTCTATAAAGAATGCAGCTGTATAAGCTACGAATGGCTCGAGAGTTTAACAAAAGAGAGGCTAGGTGACCATTGAAGGAGGGAGACCTTGTCCTGAGGAAAATGTAAGCAATCGGTCGTGCCAAAGAAATGGGTAAGCTCACACCAAACTGGAAAGGGCCCTACAAGATAGTCCAAGAAGTTCAAAGTGGCACCTTTCGTCTGGAAGATATGGACGACCGTTTTGTTCCTCGGACGTGGAACTCAGACACTTTGAAAAAAATACTACATCTGATGTAATTGGAAAAAGTGTAATTCCCTGTTAACTAAGTTCCATAGCACATTAATGAAAAAGTAGAAATGTATACATGTACCTTGGCTCCCAGCCAAGCAAAATTCATATAATACAAATCTACTTCAATACTATGACTGTCTCTTTACTTGTTATGCCTTGTTCTTTGATTAAGGGCACACACCATCGGCCAAGCCGGTATTCAAAAAAGCACAGCAAAACAAAAACACCCTCTATTAGGAGATTGGCCAACATGTCAAAATCCTTTAAGGATTACACATGACGAAGGCCACCAATTGATAAACTTATAAAGTTAACACTAACTTCTAGACGAAGGCGGCTGGAAATAAGAAACTTTAGTAAAAGGATCTTACTTTCCGTCCAAAGGCCACTCACTGTGATAACCACCTTAGTAAAGGAATAAGTTATTGCAAGCTTTAACAAGGATGGACGGATTGCCACAATTCTAGATTATACTTTGCATACTATACCACCATCAAGCATGGTCATTCTCCTTCTTAGAACAAAGAAAATTGCTAATATTTCTTCGTCCAAGAAGGGGGGATACATGTTAAATATACTAATGCTAGAAACAAAACGTCCTTGTACAAAAACAAGCCTTGGTGCAAACTTTGAGTAAAATTCTGACGAACAACTTTTGCATTTCAGCCTAAAATTTTTTTGAACTTGGTATTATTATTCTTATAATTGGATTAGATCGTTCATGATGAGGATGTCGGCATCTTCGGCCAAAAAATTTTCTTATAATTGGGAAAGTCATTTGGGTTGAATTATTAGACTATGAGAAAAATGGAAATATGAGACAATAGGTCAAAAAAGAGATTCTCTTATAAACTCCAAAGAAGATTACAACCTAGGCTAAAAAATAAAACTACTACAGTAAGTACAAAAGGCCTGCGGCCAAGATTGAAAAAAGAAAAAAACTAAGCGTGTGGAGAATTGTTGGTGTCATTGGCTTGAGTTTCGGGATCGGCTGCTTCCTCCTCTTCTTCATCGTCCGAGGACTCTTGGAAGATTGGAAGCTCCTCCCCATATATGGTGGCTTTGTGATGGCTTTCCTAAAAGTTTAGATGACGAGTATATATGGGAATGTCGTCAGCCTCGTCTAGCATTTAAAATGCCTTCACAGCCCAGGTTTTGGAGGTATCTATCATCTCACTCAGAGCCTCCTTGGCCTACTCAAAGGTTACCATGACCTCCTCCATCAGCTCGTGATTTTTCTCTCGAAGAATTCCCCCTCCGGAGCTCAACGACCGTCAGAAGGGTTGTGTTCCTTTCGTCCTTGAGAGCCAGCTCAAGGGAAGCCTTCTCGTCCAAGAGATCGGTAAGCCGGAGGAGATATCTTTTATTGGCCGCTTCCATTTCGGGTGAGCGCTTCTCCCAAGCTTCCCTTGACTGCCGGTGCAGTACTTCCTGCTCGCCCATAGAAAATTGAGTCTGGTCCGCAGCTTTGGTAGCATCTCGGATGATCTGCTTGTTCTCTTTCCTGAGTAATCTTGCCCAGTCCTCGGTAATTATGCTACGAGCAAAGAGCTGAAAAAGGAAAGATTAAAGTATGTCTGGACGATCGCAAAAGTAGGCAAATTTGCCAAGTATAAAAAGAAGACGACAGAGAAATGAAGAATGTACCTCAGCAGCCAGTTGAGAGATGTAGCCTACATGTCCGGATGAAGCCCCTCTTAAGCCTTTGATGTAAGGCTCAAGGAAGCATTTGAATAGCTCTTGTTTGAGCTTCTCCGGATCGGCCGAAGTCATCCTCGCAAAGGCCGCCGAGGAGTCATCGTCCGATAATATAGGAGAACCGTCAGGAGCTACTTCAGCTGCCCCTTTGCCTTTATCTGAAAGAGGAGATTCGTCAGTATTTCTGACGGGTATAACCATGGCTAGTTTGTTGGACGGACTCATCGGACGCCCACCAACGCGCAAGGTCCTAACAACGTTAAAGTAATAAGACTCACCACAAGATCGAGAGGCCGATCTGTAAGCCTGGGCATCTGTGCAACAAGCCCCGCTACGGGCCCGAAATAAGCTGATCCATCCTTAGCCGCGTTCGGCTGAGGAATGTTATATTCGGCCCCCTCAACTTTGCCCAAATTAGCAACCGCGTCCGGTTGTTCTGTAATAGTAGGGGGTGCCAAACTCACTGGACCGGTATATGGAACCATGGCCTTCTCTTCGGCTGAGGGAGGAACTTCCTTCGTTGAAGGAGTAATCTCGAATTTATGCACAGAAGGACGGGCGGTTTTATTTTTCTTGGCCGTGAAGCCTTTGGATTTTTTGGGAGGAGGGGCATCCCCCGTTGTGGCCGGTCTTTTCTTCCAAGTCGCCTTCTTCGCCAACGCCTTGGACGTTGGAGCATTTTTCAGAAAAAGAAGGAGAGCGGCAAGATCCTACAAAAGTTAAGTTTCATAAAAGTCCAATCGTGAGTTATTCTTTGGAGATTGTAATACCCCGAATTTTTAACTAGTTTTATTATTTACTAATTGTGTTATTAGCTTAATTATATCCTAAATATTTTTTCGAAATGATCATGTTAAGGTTTCTTTCTAAAATATACTACATTTAGTTTGATTATTTTAAAAGTTATGTTATGATGGTAATGGTTTACTTATAATACTGTAGTGTATAGTTTTTATATTTTCTTAACTTTGAAAGTCACATCCATACACTCCATCTTCTTCATTAAGCACCTTCCCTTGCTCCCCAAGTCTTTTAGAAGTACTTACTCTCCAAGGTTCTATAAGACCTTGCTCCCCAAGTATTCTTCACCATTAAGTCTTCATTAGTTTAATGGAGTTTTTCTTCATAAAATCACTATAAATAGTGGGTTAATTTCTCCATTTCTCACCCACTTGAAAATTTTAAACTATACCAAAACCTCTATTTATACAATAAAATAAAAATCTGAATTTCCATTGACGTGTCTTATTTATTTTGAGTTCCCATGAATGGCCCTAAATACCCACTCTCTTTCTCCTTTGATTTTAAGTTATCGTACTATTTATCCCCAATATGTTCTTTTTACAGTCAGAATTTGCGAATACTTCTTGCATAAGAGTTGTAGATCTCAAAAAGGTATTGAATTTAGACCCAAAAATCATCTGATTCGGAGTTTGGAGTAAAGAGAGACCCTCTGGACGTTTTCTATTATCGCTGCCAATTGTGCCAAATATTATACGCTCCTCTTGTTCCTTTGTTTAAATTCTGATTCATGGAACCCGAAAGTCTATTTGTTTGGTTAAGAACGCTATGATTTTATGGAGGATGATTCTTTGAGATGACGACACTTAAGGAGTAAAGGAAATGAATTAGCGTATAAGGTAACCTTCATGTCTAACACCCTATATGATTGTCTGTAAATGTTATATGTAACCTTTATGTCTAGCATCTTATGTGATTGCCCGTAAGTGTTATATGTAACCTTTGCGTCTAATATTATATGTAATTATTGCTCGTATAAATTGATACATATTGATTGAGTATTCAAGAGCATTCAAAGAAAGAAGCAAGAACAAAGAAAGAGAACATAAGAACTTGTTAACAAACCGGTTCAATTTAATTGAACAACCACCAACTTTCACAATCCAAATACCACCAATCTAAGACCAAGTTATAACAATAAGCTTCTAAATTGCATCTACTTTGAGTTTCATTCACTAAATCAACGTTTAAGTGAAGAATTAAGCAAAGATTTGATAAAGGCCAAACTGACCGGAACATCAATAAGCACACAGCTTAATGTTTTGAGTATAACTCTCTCAATTTTGATTCAAATGACTTAATTCCAAAAGGATAGCAAAGCTAACATATTTTTTACATTGTGTCCAAATTTCGGCTGATTTGGACTTCCCTAGCTATGCCAACTAAGCTAATAAAAAACATGAAACAACAATTACAATCTGTCCAGCACACCTCCTACAAACTAGCTTAGATTTCTATTGGAAGTTACAAAACAGTAAAACTACCAATAGGATACTAAAGTAAACATATTAAACTATTACTCCTCAAAAGCTTGTCAATTTGCAGAGAAATGATTGTTGCCCAAAAGCTTCAAAGAGAAGCTAGGACGACGCTGGAGCTGGGCAGAGCATCCTTGCCTTGAAGTCTTCTCTCTCATTGGATGGCTCTCCTTGCCCATGTGAACTTCATATGGCTTCCCCTTCCCAAGCTTCAATTCAGTAGGTGGTGGCAACCAAAAGCACAAAAACATCTCCTAAACTAGCTTAACACAACGGATTACATGAGCTTATACTAGCTTACTCTTAAAGCATGATTAACATAACTTAACATGTACTTAGGCTACTAATCACTTACTAAACTTGATTACAATACATAATGATGTTTAAGGTGTCATTAAGTATTACTAATCTTGCTTAAGTAGAGATTAACATAGGATTAGCCTAATCAAGTTGCTTAAGTAAGGTTTTAGAATAAACCGAGCTAGTTAGGCTTAGAAATTGAACCTCCTTTACCATGTTCTCCTTTGATCATGTAGAAGAAGACCTTGGTTGCTTGAATAGATGCTCCTGCATCATTCTCCTCAGGTTCGAAAAGGTCTTCTTGTAACTCTGAATCATCTGCAAGATATGGAGCTAAATCACCAACATTGAATGTAGCTGAGATGTTTCCCATTTCATCTGGCAATTCTATCTTGTATGCATTGTTGTTGATCTTCTCTAGCACTTTGAAGTACCATCACTTCGTGGCATTAGCTTGTTCTTCCTCCTTGTAGGAAATCTCTTTCCTTAGATGTAACCACACTAGATCACCTGGCTTGTAAAGAACTTCTTTCCTGTGCTTGTTTGCTCGAACCTTGTATGCTTCATTCACCTTCTCTATTCTGGTTCGAATTTGCTGATGAAGTTGCTTCATCTCCTTTGCTTTCACTTCAGCTTCTTTGCTACTATGTGCTTCAATAGGAAATGGAAGTAAATCAATAGGACTTAAAGGATTAATCCCATAATTTACCTCAAATGGTGAGTGTTTAGTAGCATAAGTTGGTGATCTATTGTAAGCAAACTCAGCATGAGCTAGCTTTAGATCCCAATCCCTTTGAGACTTGTTCACAAGTGTCCTTAGCAGCATAGTTAATGTCCTGTTGGTCACCTCAGTCTGGCCATCAGTTTGAGGATGAGCAGTAGTACTAAACAGCAACTTAGTACCTAAAAGCTTCCACAAGTTCTTCCAGAAATAGCTAAGAAACTTTACATCTTTATCAGAAACAATAGACTTAGGAACTCCATGAAGTCTAATTATTTCTTTAAAGAACAAATCAGCAACATGAATAGCATCATCAGTTTTATTACAAGGAATGAAATGAGCCATTTTAGAGAATCTATCTACCCACCATATTGCATCTTTCTGCCTTTGAGTTCTAGGTAGAGCAACAATGAAATCCATGCTCACATCTTCCCATGGTTGAACTGGAACAGGTAGAGGCGTGTAAAGCCTTGATGAAAGGACTTTTAGCCTTCTGACATATAGAACATCGAGCTAGAATAGCATGAACATCTCCTGCAAGTTTCGGCCAGTAGAAGTGTTCCTGCAATACATCAACAGTTTTGTTAATGCCAAAGTGTCCTGCTAGTCCTCCTCCATGAACCTCCTTGATTAGCAAATCCCTTAATGAGCATTTAGGGATACACAGCTTGTTGTTTCGAAAAAGAAAGCCATCTTGCAATGAATAAGCTCCATGAGATCCTTCTTTGCATGCTTCTAACAATAAAGAGAAATCTGGATCATCATAATACAAGTCTTTAAGATGGCTAAAGCCAAGTACACGAGCCTCCATAAGAGAAAGCATAGAATGCCTCCTTGATAAAGCATCTGCAACAATGTTAGAAACTCCAGTTTTATATTTTGAAACAAAATCAAAGGACTGAAGGAATTCCACCCATTTTGCATGTCTTGGACTGAGCTTATGTTGTCCATTTATGTACTTCAAAGCCTGATGGTCTGAATGTAACACAAACTGAGCTGGTCTGAGATAATGAGTCCAATGAGTCAAGGCACGAACAATAGCATAGAACTCCTTATCATAAGTGCTGTAGTTGAGTCTGGACTGATTAAGCTTCTCACTGAAATAGGCTATGGGGCGCCCTCCTTGTTGTAACACAGCTCCAATGCCCACGCCACTTGCATCACACTCCACTTCAAACACTTTCTTGAAATCAGGTAAGGCTAGAACAGGAGCCTTACTAAGCATGTTCTTCAATTGATCAAATGCTTTTGTGCTGCAGGAGTCCAAATAAAGGACCCTTTCTTGATACACTCAGTCAATGGCGCCAAGATGGTGCTAAAGTTCTTGATAAATCTCCTGTAAAAAGAAGCTAAACCATGGAAACTTCGAACCTCAGTGATAGATTTAGGAACTGGCCATGACTTGATTGCTTCCACCTTAGATTCATCCATAGAAATGCCATTAGATGACACTATGAATCCAAGAAATGTCACACTTGAAGTAAAGAACTCACACTTCTCCATCTTTGCATACAGCTTCTTTTCCCTTAGTTTAAGGAAAACCTTCTTGAGATGCATTGATGTTCCTGTTCACTTTGACTATACACCAGAATATCATCAAAATAAACAACAACAAAGATACCAATGAAGGGTCTGAGTACCTCATGCATAAGCCTCATGAAAGTACTAGGAGCATTTGTCAAACCAAATGGCATCACACGCCACTCATACAAACCACTCTTAGTTTTAAAAGCTGTTTTCCATTCATCACCCTCTTTGATTCTAATCTGATGATAACCACTCTTAAATCAATCTTCGAAAATATAGTGGAACCATGTAACTCATCAAGCAAATCATCAAGCTAGGTATTGGATACCTATACTTCACTGTTATGTTGTTAATAGCACGACAATCCACACACATCCTCATAGAACCATCCTTCTTAGGAACCAAAATGACAGGCACAGCACATGGACTAAGACTTTCTTGCACAAATCCTTTAGCTAACAACTCACTAACTTGTTTTTGCAACTCCTTAGCTTCTTCAGGATTACATCTATAAGCTGGTTTATTAGGTAAAGGGGCGCCAGGTATAAGTCAATTTGGTGTTCAATTCCTCTACTAGGGGGTAATCCACATGGAAGATCAATAGGAAAAACATCACCAAATTCCTTCACTAAAGGCTTAACCATTTCGTGCACTTCATTAATGTTTACATCATTTTCATCCAATAACAACAACAAATACATAACCTTCCCCTTTTCTACAGCTTTATCAAGTTGAGGTTTAGAAAGGATTAAGGTTTTTTTTTTTGTGTTTTAGGTGAGGTTGTTTTAGGCTTAAGATGATTCGGCCATGGGCTAGGACTAAGTACAATTTTCTTCTTGTTATGCATGAAAGTGTAAGTATTAGTCCTACCATTATGCAAGGTTTCTTTATCAGATTGCCAAGGTCTACCTAAGAGTACATGACATGCATCCATAGGTAATACATCACATAAAACTTCATCTTTATAAGAATCACCAAAAGAAAATAATTAAAGCTTGTTTTGTTACCTCCACACAATTGCCATCATTAAGCCAATGAAGCTTATATGGTTTTGGATGTGAGAAAGTAGCATGATTGAGCTTGTCCACCATAGAAGATGAGCGACATTGGTGCAGCTTCCTCCATCAATATCATCGAACATATCTTCCCTCCAATCAAGCATTTGGTTTGAAAGATTTGATCCCTTTGAGATGGAACCAATTCAGCTTCTTTGGCATGAAGAACTCTTCTTAAAACAAGGCTTAAATGATCTCCTTGAGTCACCTCTCCAACCTCCAAAGCATCATCACTTTCGGCCTCCTCTTCGAACTCCTCTTCTTGGTTTTCTTCTGTTCAAGTGATTCTTCAATGTTTTTAATGTCAATTAAAGTCATTACTCTTTTATTAGGACATTGAGCTTGATAATGACCATAACCATGACACTTAAAGCATTTACATCAGATTTTTTTGAGGTTTCATCCACTACTTTCTTCCCTTTATCAACTACTTTCAACCGTCCTTTAGGGGTGTAAGGAGATGTGTATGGTGTTTTAACATTAGAAACTCCCTTAGAATAGGTAGTTCCCTTCACAAAAGGTTTCTTCTTCTTCTCCTTAATGTGTTTTTCAACTTTAAGAGCTAACTTAAAGAGTTCATCTAAGGTAGAATAAGGTGTAACTCCACCTTCCTCCTAATGTCTTTTTCTAAGCCTCCTAGAAATCTAGACATTGTTTGCTCTCTCTCTCTTGTACATCAACTTCATTAACAACTTTTCAAACTCATGGATGTAATGTTCTACCCCTTTATGGTCTTGAGAATTCGGCCAATTGTATACAAATCAAGGGTGTAAGTAGATGGTAAAAACTTCTCCCTCATTTTCTTTTTTAGCTTACTCCAACTCTTGATTTTAGGCTTTTGTTTCTACTCCTAGCTAGTAACAACATTCTCCCACCAAAGGGATGCATACCCCTTTAGTTTAGCTACAGCAACTTTGAAAGATTTTACATCATCATACTCCTTAAGTTCAAAGATCTCTCACTTGAAACCCACTCCAAAAAGCATCTGGATTAAGGTTTCCATCAAACTCAGGAACTTCTAACTTAATGTCTCTAAAATCATCTTTCTTTTGTGGTTTTCTCTAGTTCTTGAAGATTCAGAAAGAACCTCCTCACTACTATCATAAGCTACACCTTCATCCTCCACATTTTCTCTCCTTAAAGGCCTCTAAACCCTCTCTAACAACAGTCATCAAATTAGCCATTTGTTCACTTAAAGTGGCTATTTGATTCTCCACTCCTACCAACCTTGCTTCACTCAAGTTCATACCCCTTCTAAACTGATTTTCTTCACCTCCACTCATGATTGATTCAACCTCAACAAGAATAGGCTAGAAAGAAGAAAAGAAGTGTGTTTGGCTTAGAATTAGGTTCGGTTTTGGGGGGGATTGTGTTTGGGTTTTGTTTGTGTGTTTAATGTGTTTTAGGGATGAATTAGAATGCTCTTAATCAACCTACAGCTCTGATACCAAATGATACATATTGATTAAGTATTCAAGAGCATTCAAAGAAAGAAACAAGAACAAAGAAAGAGAACATAAGAACTTGTTACAAACCGGTTCAATTTAATTGAACAACCACCAACTTTCACAACCAAATACCACCAATCTAAGATCAAGTTATAACAATAAGCTTCTAAATTGCATCTACTTTGAGTTTCATTCACTAAATCAACGTTTAAGTGAAGGAATTAAGCAAAGATTTGATAAAGGCCAAACTGACCGGAACATTCAATAAGCACACAGCTTAATGTTTTGAGTATAACTCTCTCAATTTTGATTCAAATGACTTAATTCCAAAAGGATAGCAAAGCTAACATATTTGTTTACATTGTGTCCAAATTTCGGCTGATTTGGACTTCCTAGCTATGCCAACTAAGCTAATAAAAAACATGAAACAACAATTACAATCTGTCCAGCACACCTCCTACAAACTAGCTTAGATTTCTATTGGAAGTTACAAAACAGTAAAACTACCAATAGGATACTAAAGTAAACATATTAAACTATTACCCTCAAAAGCTTGTACAATTTGCAGAAGAAATGATTGTTGCCCAAAAGCTTCAAAGAGAAGCTAGGACAGACGCTGGGGAGCTGGGCAGCAACACTCCTTGCCTTGAAGCCTTCTCCTCTCATTGGATGGAGCTCTCCTTGCCATGTGAACTTCATGTGGGCTTCCCCTCTTCCCTAAGTCTTCAATTCAGTAGGTGGTGGCAACCAAAAGCAACAAAAACATCTCCTAAAACTAGCTTATACAACCGGATTACATGAGCTTATACTAGCTTAACTCTTAAAGCATGATTAACATAACTTAAGCATGTACTTAGGCTACTAATCACTTACTAAACTTGATTACCAATACATAATGATGTTTAAGGTGTCATTAAGTATTAATAATCTTGCTTAAGTAGAGATTAACATAGGATTAGCCTAATCAAGTTGCTTAAGTAAGGTTTTAGAATAAACCGAGCTAGTTAGGCTTAGAAATTGGACCTCCTTTACCATGTTCTCCTTTTGATCATGTAGAAGAAGACCTTGGTTGCTTGAACTAGATGCTCCTGCATCATAAATCATTTTTAATATTTTATGTCCATAGAATATGTTTATGACCGTGTGTATATATATGTACGACGATAAATGTGATACTAATCATGTAACGATATGCTATGAAGTGTGATGTATATGATATCATGAATGTTATATGTCAATTATGAAAGTGATGTGTAGACTACATATATGGGTGTTGTTCGAGAATATTTATATATGCAAGTTTTATAAAATGTGAATAGTTCTGCGGGGTTGGAAGTTATGAACTGAACTGGTAAATGGGCAAGTTCTAGGTGGAGGAATTATGTTTACGATGTAAAGGACCAAGAGTGGTCGAATGTTAATGTTCATGTTATGTCCAAAACCTGTACTTGCCAATGAACTAAGATCACGTAAATGGTCCTTCTCGGTAGACTATTCAATGTTATGTTTTCTGACAGTATTTTTGAAAAATTACCAAAATGATGTAGTATGCGCCTATGTGTAAAAAATTTTACGAACTAAAACAGTTTTACCGGCTAGAGTAAAATTACTGAGTTTTCCACTCATTTTAGGTTACTTTTATGTGTTTTTATTTTTTTCTATTTTGTGTAATTATTTAGGTCTTTATGAAGATAGCTCAAGTTCAGTTAGGACATGGATGCTCCTGATGGATTATGCTGAAGTGACTCTGTACAATTTGGGATTTTTATCATACTATGTATTATGAGTAATCATTATTACTCTAGTTGAGAGTTTGTATATTTTTAGAGACCATTTTAAGGCTAGTATTTTATGTATGGGCCTATAACCCACAGCTTAAGTTTCGTTTCCGCTGCCAATCATGAGTAATTAAGGTTATGTATTTTCTAAGCATTACAGAATAGTATCAGAGCCAAAACCTAGCTGGAAGTGCGAAGTATTAAACGTTGTTCTAGCCAAATCTGCATGAAAAGAAAGGACATGATTAGGCAGTTATAGTCATTGGACGAGGGCATTTACTTAGAAAAAAGACTAGTGGTATACCTCTAACCTCGGCCTGCCGCAAGCCTGCGACGACCAAGAAGTTATCATGGTAAAACATCTCTTTAAAAGGAATCTAGTTGGACGGACCCTTAAAAGAGGAATTGTTTATAGAATACTCCGATACTCTGAAGTATTCCATCATCTCCTCAGCTAAATCGTTCTCCAACTCTAAGTAAGACACTGTTCTTCCAGTATTGGTAGTCGCCTGGCTAAAATACCGGTACCGTCTGGCCACAGCTTCGTTAGGTGCTTGGACGAACAAGAATTCTGCCTTCCAGGCATGCATCTTGGACGTTTTGTCCTAAGATGTCAAGAAGCCCTGACGGTTGCATACACTAAACCAGGCTCCGTCCACGGTTTTAGGAGCCTTAAATACGTAGTGTATTTGGGAGAAGGCAGCCAATGAAGGGGTGACGCCTTTCAGCTCGCAAACGACCAGGAATGTCAAGATGTTTTGCCAGGAATTTGGGGCAAGTTGGTTGTCGTCGATGCTGTAATATTGAAGAAGGGGGCTTATAAAAGGATGCAAGGGAAATCGTAACCCTACATCCAAAGCCAGCCGTTAGACAGCGAAATGGCAAGGAGGAGCGCTAAGTATAGTGTCTTCCTGGGAAGGAAGAACAAAGCGGTACCCCAGCATAGGTCTAGGAAAAGTGTTTAAGGTCTGGGCCTACTCATCCGAGCCAACTATTGTTGGCCAAGATGCACCTAGGGTCTGACAGAGGGCCTATGCGGCGTCTAATTTCAGAAGATGTAGTGGACGGTTCCTCCGAGTCACAAGACGGGTTAGAGGAGACCTCCACTTCATTGTCCTCGTCCGCCGCCATATCTTGTCCGGACGGGCTGGGTTCTGAAGGCTTTTCGGTAATACTTTCCTCTTGGACATTTTTCGGAGAAGTATTTTGGTTCGCTGGCCGGACGCTTTGAACTTCGCGTTCCCCTCAGCAGGAATTCGGCCGGTTGATACCTCCATTTCTGAGCTGGAGGCCGGAAGGTGTACCCCTCGTCTAATGCGAGCTGTTTGCTTGACGCGCGGTAGATTACCCTGTACAAGTAAACATTGGGTCGTCTGACTTTGCGTCCATGTCCAAAATAATAAAATGCATGGCCGGCCGAGATAGGCTCAACTCTAGAATGTGCCGAGGAAGAAAGGCTCTTTGTTCTTGCCAAGACCAACCCTTGAGCGGCCGGGAATATTCTATGAAGAAGACAAATCCATTTTTTCTTAAAAAATGTGAAAGAAAAGTACAAAATAAGAATTAAACAGAGGAAAGGGATACTTGTTGAATTACTCGGACGGATGGAGAGAACGAACTAAACTAACCTTGGACGAATTGAGGAAACTTATTAAGATCTTCGATGAATGCTCTTTCTCTCTCTAAAAGTTCAGTAAAAATGGGGTAGAGTCTCTCTCTCTAGAAATTATCTCAAGGATGTAAAATTGATTTCAGAAACGACAAAGGGGCATATTTATAGAGAGGTAAAAATGACCTCCCCTTCTGGTAATATGACCGTTGCATGCCAAATGCCTCTTGAGGGATGACCTGTGGAGACCGGCTAAATGGCGCCCTTCCTATTTTGAAAAGGAGTGGGGCAGTTTCCGTCGGTTAAAAGAGAATTTCAACCGTCTTGGCGCCTAAGCGATAAAAATCTTCTTTCAAGGGGCAAATGTTATAGCCTAAAAATCAACGGCTACAAACGTGACACGTGGCCTCATCACAGCCTTACAGGTGGCACTCTTTTTGCTGTTTTAATGTACATGGACCAGAAGCTTATAGGGGTAAAGTACATTTTTCTGAATAGAGAAAGGTATATTAAGCCCTTCTTATTGCTCTATCTGTACTTAGGCCCAGTACACAAAAAACACCTTTATAAAGGGTGATGTGTACTCTCTAATCAGTGATTGCCACGTGTCATAGCATTATTGCTTAGCCAATCAGATGCTCCCAAATTAGGGTGACATCAAGGTAGAACAGTCATTTCAGACACTATAAATAGTTCTTGAAATCAGGGGAAAAGTACGTTTTTCAGAGCATAATATTGTTATACTGCCATAAATTCTCTCTCTCTCTCTACTTTCTCTCTCTAAAAGTTCATTTTCTACTCCTGATACCTGACTTAAGCTTCGAAGAGGGAAATACCACCCAAACCTCCAGGGTAGGTCCCTTTTTGCAAGTCTAAAGGCGGAGCTCGGGCTCGGGATTTGAGGTCAGACATTGTTGCAGAAGTTTCATATTGTTGAACCTACTGTTGGGGATAGTAGTAATTATTTACGAGTCAAGCACTACGTAACACCATCCGTAAACATATACAGGATACGACTATTAGTGCGTAATATATGACAAAACTGTTGGGGATAGTAGTAATGATTTGTAAGACCTTGAATGTCCTGACATCGAGTGATGATACAATATTGATAGCATGAAATGTTGGATTAAGCTGCCTAAATAAGGATACTAATTATCGAGTGGCTAAAAAATTTTCACGGGATGAATGATTATACAATATCTATTCACCTGAATCTTTTTGTATTTATATTATCTAAACTTATGCAGCTTTTATTATATAATATCTAAACTTATTATACTTTATTATTTGAACTTATATAAACTAATCTAAACCTATATTGTATTATTTGAACATATTTAAACTTATTAAAAATATTTAGATCTGATTAATATCACTAGATTGTCACTTGTTAGATATGTATAAAACTAATAGGATTTGATTATAACTTATTGTATTTAATTAAAACTTAATAGACGTGATTGAAACTAATCTGAACTTATCTATAGAATTGATTGAATTCAATCTCCTGTAAATGAGACTTAATATAATATTATAATAGAATTTTACATAATATCACAAAAGGATTGTTCGAGAAATAATTAAGTCTAATCACGCTTCAGAATACAACAAAAGGATTTTACGATAGTCAAAAGATAAATATGTCATATTAATATTTTGTACTACTAATAATATTTTTTTTATTTCTTTTCCTAAGTAAGTTATCATTAAATTAACTTACTTAAGGTTATCATATCGGCATATGACACAAAATACATCCAACTTCAAAAGTAGAAAAAGAAGAACAATTAAAGTATTGTTCTAATATGTCATACATGCATCTTAAGTGTATAGGGTTCTTATAAACATAGAAAGGGTAAATTTTTAATAATGAAACTTTTTATATATCTCTGTCTCTCGTAAATGTATACAATTCTACGAAATATGGAAAGGGTTTCTTTTGATATAAAATATACTATATATTTACTTTTCATATATCCATTTAATGATTATATGATAAATATATTTATGGGCACTTATGGATGTGCTGAAACCCCTGTTCAATTGCTAATTGCTAAACTCGATAGTTGCTTTCACACATCCCGATTTCAAATCTTGCTACCGCCGTTCATGGGGTACTTTTTGTTATTCCACTAAACGTATACGTAACAGACACAATTTATTAGTAACAAAAAGGAAAATTATAACCCTTTTATATCTATAATATATTAAAAGGGTTGCGGAAGAAAGCCTATGTGTCACGTGGCACTCTACTCAAATTTCTAATGCAAATGTTTTATGTCTATGTGTCCTCCTCATTTTTTTTAAAAAAGTGTAAGTGCAAGGTATCGAACACGTGACCTTTGAAATGAAAAATAAGAGCTTAACCATCAATATACTATGAATTTGTTGCCTAACGTTTTAAAAAGAATATGATGAATTCTTTTAATAATTATAATTAACTAAAAAGATTTAAGCAAGTATACACATTTTTAACACTTTTATTACGTAACTTACAAGAGAATATTGATTTCATAATCTCTTACCACAATTCCTTTTGGATTTTTTAACTACAATAACACAAACTTTTGCCAGTTCTCTCGCAATAATACGAACTTTTGATTATTTTCAAATAATACAAACTTTTGCCCAAAATTCCTCCAGTAGGATAATGTGACCTTTAACTTGTAAAACAGGTAAAATTATTTTTAAAAACCCGAATTCTCTTTCTCTCTCCTCCACTCCCACTACCAACTGAAACCCCACCACAAAACCATTGGAACCCCCCACCCTAACCACCGGCAACACCACATCTCCCCTCCTCCACCCTAGAAAACACCACTACTCCCCTCCCCCACCCCCGAAAACACCACGTCTTTCTCTTCCACCCCCGAAAACCACCTGTTCACCCCTGAAAACCACCCCCTCCAATTCTTCACCCTGGAAAACAACCAAATCCAACCACCTCACCCCCGAAAACCACCAATCCCAGTCACCCCAACCTCGAAAACCACCCTCTTCACTCCCTCACCCCCGAAATACATAAAATCCAGCCACAACCACCATGAACCCCATCCACCAAATCCTATCAACACCACACTCACCACTACGAACACCAAATCACCCACAAAATAAAAATCCGAAACCACCCCAATAAACCACCAAAACAAAACATAACCATCATTATTTATGGGTGGGGATGATTTTGGGATAGAGCGGTAGTTTTAGATAAGATATTAATTTCTTGTGGGTGAAGGGTTGTCAAGGGGGTGGGGGGTGGGTAATGGGTAGGGGGTTTGATTTTGGGTAGGTGAGGAGTTGTTTTGGGTGCTGCGGCTATTTATAGGTTGGTGAGGGGTTATTTTGGGGGTGGAGGGGAGCTAATTTCACTGGGTGAGGTGCGATTTTGTTGTCGGTGGTGGTCAACACCCCAATTTTTGATACAATTTATTATTTATTTTAATAACTATATTATTTATTTTAGCTTATTTAATATTAAATTATTTATCTTAAGGATCTACCTTGTAAGTAATTTATATGGTTGTAGTAGGACAAGTTTAGTGAATAAAACTTAACTTAATAGTAATAAGAGGGAATATACTCACATATATGTAGAAAAATAAGGGAAAGAGGAAAATAAAACAATAAAACAAAAAAGAAAAGAAAAACAAAGAAAACTTCATACGTTTTCTTCTTCACCATCCAACCTCTTTACCATCTCATTCTCTCAAGTCCTTCAACATTCCTCCTTCACCACACAACCACCACCGTTGCCGACGACCCGCAACCACAACCGCCACTAGAAGCGACACCATAGAAGTGGGCGTCACTAGGGGAGAGCAAAGGAGGTCTTTGCTGCTATAATTTGGAGCGTTTAGGGCTCCTATTAGGGGAGTTTTTCAAGTTATCTTTTATCCTCAATCTTCTATATTAGTGGGTAAGTTGCATTCCTCAACTAATTTATATTTTTCTTTTAATTTTATGAAGTTAGGGTTTATGTTTATGAAATTGAATTGGAGGTTTTAATTTTAATTATTTGGGTCTGGAATTGAATGATTAGAATATTTATTTATGTGTTTAGTAGTTAGTTTACATTAATAGAATGTTAAGTAAACTGGTTGTTCAAAGAGAATTGTAGTGTAATTCGTATAAATTACTGTCAAATTTGTAAAATGCAGTTTTAGGAAGTTTCTGGGTACTTTTAGCAAACATAACATTTCACAAAAGCTGTTCGTATTGAAATTTTATCTAAGATAGACTCAAGAAACGCTTGATTTGGATCTCGAATGAGGAAGTTATGTCCATTTTAAATTTTTGCTGAAATTGATAAAAAGTATAGTTAGTTTCGAGTGTTTTAAGTTTCAATGTTTTCTTATGAATGTTTTTCTAAAGGATTTTTGAGAGTCTAAATGTATAATAGGAATATTAAATATTGATTTAATATAAACTAAGGGAGATTTTAGTATTATTAGTATTAATTACTTTGGTAATCAAAGGTAAATGACAGTTTAAGTAAATAAGTCATGAGAATTAGTTATATTTACTTTAATATTAAAAAAAAAAGGGTCGATGTTTTATAAAACTAAAGTTAATAAAAACTCATTAACAATTTTAGCCAAATCTATTAATATTTTATTAAGTACATGTATGTTTATATTGTAGATCCCGGTTTCATTGAGGAACTGTATTGACTGAGCTAGTTGGTTTGCTATAGTTTAAAAGGTAAGATTCCTTACTCAAATCTTTAATAGTTATGAGAAATATCTACAAAAGATAAGATTTCGACTAAAATTTTCATAGTTTGAGAAACTATTATAAAGGTATGTATCTCTTTTGAGTTGAGGTTGGTTTGAATAGGAGGATGTTCTTCCTAATATAGACAGTTTATTTTCAAACCATGAATTACAGAATAGTTACAGAAAAAGATTTATGGATAGCTTTATATTTTTAAAATGGTTGGGATTGCCTTTATGGTGTCTCAAGGAATTGGAACCTTGTCGGGATCGTCTCGACATTACAAAATAGTTGGGGGTACGTTGATTAGTACCTCAAACTTAGATCTTATGCTACGGTTTAACCGTTTGTGGGGTGTGCACACTAGGGGGTCTTTGTCTAATAGTTATCCGGAGGACCTAGCTAGCCAATGGAAAATAATATTCGTTCTATTCCATAGATTTATGATTCTAAGATCTGAAAGGAATTGTTTTAGCAAAGAAAATAGAAGAGTATTTGGTTTGGAAGAGAAATGAAGAAAAATATTTTATAATGTTTTTATTTAGTGTTGTGGTTGCAAAAGTAAATGATTTGTCGGATATAATTGATGCATCCTACCTATATATGTATTTGGCTTTACAGTATTGAATCTTGCTTAGCATGTTTGGTTGATACTACTTGCCTGATATATGCAACAGGTACATGAAGGCTTAGAGTTGGGGTGTGGGCGGAGAGCAACGTCCACTAATTTTACGTAAATATAATTATAATAGTTCTGTTTTGGTGCATTTCTTATATATAATCCATATTTTGAGACTTAGGGTTGTAAATATTAATCCACCTAAATCTTACTCGAAATCCAAACATGTTATTTCACGATTATTACGAGAATAATCGCTAAGGAAGAACTTCTTGTACCAAAACTAAATTAAAGCTTAATTTAAACTATTACAATCTAACTGAATAAAAATTTAGGTGGATTAATATTTACAACCCTAAGTATCAAAATATGAATTATTTATAAGAAATGCACCAAAACAGAACTATTATAACTATACTAACGTAAAATTAGTTGACGTTGCTCTCCGCCCACACCCCGACTCTAAGCCTTCATGTACCTGCATATATCAGGCAAGTAGTATCAACCAAACAGGCTTAGCAAGATTCAATACTGTAAAGCCAAATACATATGTAGGTAGGATGCATTATAAAATATTTTTCTTCATTTCTCTTCCAAACCAAATACTCTTCTTTTTTCTTTGCCAAAACAATTCCTTTCAAAATCTTAGAATCATAAATCTATGGAATAGAACGAACTTTATTTCACATTGGCTAGCTAGGCCCTCTGGATAACTATTAGACAAAGACCCCTAGTGTGCACACCCCACAAATGGTCAAACCGTAGCACAAGATCTAAGTCTGAGGTACTGATCAACGTACCCCCAACTATTTTATAATGTCGAGATGATCCCGGCAAGGTTCCGATTCCTTGAGACACCACAATGGCAATCCCAACCATTTTAAAAATATAAATCTATCCATAAATCTTTTTCTGTAACTATTCTGTAATTCATGGTTTGAAAACAAACTGTTTGTATTAGGAGGAACATACTCCTATTCAAACCAATCTCAACTCAAAAGAAATACATACCTTTATAATCTTTTCTCAAACTATGAAAATTTTAGTCGAAATCTTATCTTTTGTAGATCTTTCTCGATATTATTAAAGATTTGAGTAAGGAATCTTACCTTTTAAACTATAGCAAACCAACTAGCTTAGTCAATACAACTCCTCAATGAAACCGCGATCTACAATATAAACATACATGTACTTAATCAATATTAATAGTTTTGGCTAAAATAGTTAAGGAGTTTTTATTAACTTTAGTTTTATGAAACATCAACTCCCTATTTTTTAATATCAAAGTAAGTATAACTTATTCTCATAACTTATTTACTTAAAGCGTCATTTACCTTTGAGTACCAAAGTAATTACTACCAACAATACTAAATCTCCCTTATTTTATATTAAATCACTATTAATATTCCTATTATACATTAAGACACTAGAAAATCCTTTAGAAAAACATTCATAAGAAAACATTGAAACTTAAAACACTCGAAACTAACTATACTTTTTATCAATTTCAGCAAATACTTAAAATGGACATAACTTCCTCATTCGAGATCCAAATTAAGTGTTTCTTGATCCTATCTTGGATAAAATTTCAATACGAATAACATTTATGAAATGATATTTTTTCTAAAAATGCTCATAAACTAATTAAAACTGCATTTTATGAAACTGACAATAATTTATACGAATTACACCACAATTCTCTTTGAACAACAAGTTTATTTAACATTCTATTAATCTAAACTAACTAATAAACACCTAAATAAACATTCTATTCATCAAATTCCACACCCAAACAATTAAATCAAAATCCCAAATTTAATTTCATAAACATAAACCGTCACTTCGTAATTTTTAAAGAAAAACTTAAATTAGTCGAGGAATTCAACTTACCCACTAATAGAGAAGATTGGGGATGAAAAATAATTTGAAATACTCCCCTAATACGAACCTTAGAAGCTCCAAAATACAGCAACAACCCTTTTGCTCTCCCCTTGCGTCTCCCACTTCTATGGTGTCGCTTTTTTTAGTGGCGGTAGTGGTTGCGGGTCGTCAACAATAGTGGTGGCTGTGTGGTGAAGGACGAATGTTGAAGAACTTGAGAGAAGGAGATGGTGAATAGGTTGAATGGTGGTGAAGAAAACAACGTATATGTTAGATCATCATTGTTTTTTTTCCTTTCCTTTTTCTTTTGTTGTTTTATTTTTCCCTTCCCCCCCCCCCTCCCTTTTTACATATATGTGAGTATATTTCCTTTTATTACTATTATTTGTTAAATTACTCACTAAAATTGTCCCACTATAACCATATAAATTATATACAAAGCAATTCCTAAAGATAAATGAATTTAATTATTAAATAGACTAAAAAATAATAAACTGTTTAAAAAACTGAAGTGTTACAATTTACCCCCCTTAGAATAAGTTTCTTCCTCGAAACTTGAAACAATTCTTAAACTCGTAGAGAAAATCTTATCACTTTTCAAAACTTTAGCTCATTAACCTTATATGTTTAACCAACTATCTATTGTTAAAGTACGAAAGATAATAATTGTATATTATCAAACTTTCACATAAACTATCACACTAACATACTCTTAACATGCCATTAACTTTCAAGTAGGATCAAACACTTAATACAAGTCAAAACTATCTTTAAATACTAATAATTGAAATGAAATCATACTAATTCCACCCTCCCTAAAAATAAGTTACGTCCTCGTAACTTAAGCGTACCTATTGAAATAGGTGGGGATATTGAGCTCGCATCGCATCCTCGATTCCCAACAAGTTCATCGTCTTGTGGTTCGACCACAATACTTTCACCAGTTTAACTTCTCCATTCGAGTTGCTCGAACTTTACTATCAAGAATTTTCATAGGGACCTCACACATATGAAAGGTTATCTTCTAGTTGCAATTCATTAGGTGTGAGTACATGTGAGGGGTCACTAATGTACGACGAAGTTGAGAAATATGGAAAACGTTTGAACTCGAGCTATCTCTGGAGGTAATGCCAATCTATAGGCAACTTCACCTATCCTTTTAGGATCTCATACGACCGCGAATTTGGGCTTAACTTCCCTTCATCCCGAATCGCATTACTCCCTTTATAGGAGAAACTTTCAAGAGTACTTTCTCACCACTTCAAACTCTGCATGTCGTCGGTATTTATCAGCATAACTTTTGTCTATCTTGTGCCGCTTTCATTTTCTGTTGTATAGTTTTACTTGTTCTCAGGTTTCTTGGATCATTTCAGGCCAAGAACACAAGATTCACCAATATCACTCCAACAAAGAGGACTAGACACTTGCGGCCATATAAGGCTTCATATGGGGGCATTCCTATTGAAGAATGATAGCTATTTATACGAGAATTCTATCAAGTCCAATCTATCTTCCCACGAGCCCTGAAATTCTAAGACACATGCCCTCAACATGTCCTTCAGTGCTTGGATTGTGCGCTCTGTCTGACCATCAGTAGTAGGATGGAAAGATGTTCTCATTTTCAACTCTGTCCCTAAGGATTCTTGAAGCTTCTACCAAAAATTAGATAAGAATCTACTATCTCTATCGGACACGATTTCCCTTGGCACGCCATGTAAGCACAAAACATTCTTCCTATATGCATCGGCTAGCTTTTGATGTTTCCATGTGTCTTTCATTGGTACAAATGGGCATACACAATGACCCAAATCATGTCATTACCATTAGGTGTTCTTGGAAGTCCAGAGATAAAATCCATAGAAATTGAGTCCCACTTCCACACTGGAATCTCCAAAGGTTGAATCTCGCCTTGAGGTCTCTTGTGCTCAAACTTGACTTTTTGGCAAGTCAAGCACTTGGAAACATACTCGGCGACCTGTTGCTTCATGTGAGGCCACCAAAAGGTGATTTTGAGGTCTTTATACAACTTGTCACCTCCTGGATGTACCGAATATGGAGTCAAATGAGCTTCATCTAAGATTTTTATTCAGATAGGTATGTCAGGAACACACACCTACTCTTATAGCGAAGACTCCATCCATGGATCTTAAATAAGCATCTTCAGTATCTTGAACCTCTCCCATCTTTTTCTTCAGAAGTGCATCATAGCTTGGTTCTCCTTAATCTCATCGTACACATCTGGTTGCAATGTAAGGGAGTTAAGCTGTGCCCAACTCGGACAAGTTCGACACCAAAATTCTGAAATTCATCTCTAAGTAACCTTCTCGAAAGGTCTGTGCAATGAGTGAGAAGATTTCCTGCTAAGGCATCAACAACAACATTGCGCCTTCATGGTATTGAATCTCCATATCGTAATCCTTAATCAGCTCTAACCATCTTCTTTCTCATATTCAACTCTTGTGTGAAGATATACTTGAGGCTTTTATGATCAGAGTATATTTTGAATGAAGTACCAAGCAAATAGTGACGCCAAATTTTAAGAGCAAAGACTTTGCGGCTAATTCAAGATCATGTGTGGGGTAGTTCGTCTCATGAACTTTTAATTGTCTAGACGCATAAGCCTCCACTTTCCTTTTTTGCATAAGCACACATCCAAGGCCATTTCTCGAAGCATCTGTATACACCTCGTAGTCTTGATCCCCATTAGGTAAAGTTAAGACTGGAGCTGTAGTAAGACGCTCCTTCAACGTCTGAAAAGCCTTCTCACAATCATCATTCCATTCATACTTGGTGCACTTCTTCATCAAACTCGTCAATGGGAGAGCTATTGTTGAAAAATCTTTCACGAATCTCCATAATAGCCGGCTAGACCAAGGAAGCTGCGAATTTCAGTCACATTCTTCGGACTAGACCATTCAGAAACCACTTGAATTTTAGATGGATCAACTGAAACACCCTCCTTAGAAATAATATGACCCAGAAAAGCCACTTTCTCGAGCCAGAATTCACATTTGGAGAATTTGCATACAAGTGATTTTCTCTCAGTATTTGCAAAAAGCACGGAGGTGCTCTTCATGTTCACTCGCATTCTTTGAATAAATCAATATATCATCAATACACAACAACAAATTATCCAAATAAGCTCTGAATACCCTGTTCATTAACCATGAAACACCGCTGGAGCATTAGTCAAGCCAAAGGGCATAATGTAAACTCATAGTGTCCATAACGGTACGGAAAGCTTCTTTGGGATATTTTATCTGCAACAGAAGCTGATGGTAACCTGATCTCAAGTCGATCTGAGAGAATAAACCTGCACCAGCCAACTGATCAAACAAGTCATCTATCCTTGGCAATGGATACTTGTTTTTCACAGTGATGTTATTGAGTTCTTTGTAGTCAATGCATAATCATAGGGTACCATCCTTCTTCTTTACGAAAAGAACTGGCGCACCCCAAGGGGATACACTAGGCCGAATATAGCCTTTATCTAGCAACTCTTCTAATTGAGTTTTCAGTTCTCTCATCTCAGCAAGCGCCATCCGATAAGGTGGCTTAGATATAGGTCCCGTTCCAGGTACCGAATCGATGTTGAACTCCACATCACGCTTTGAAGGCATATTAAGAATATCATCTAGAAACACATCTTGATACTCATTCACAACTGGGACATCTCCGAGTTGTGGTCTTTCCTTACTAGTATCATGAAAAGGGTATCCTTTCCTTAAATAAGACTTCAATGTAAGGGCAGAAATAATCTTCATCGGGCGGACGACGACTAAAAAGCATTGATAAGTGCATTTCAAACGCACTTTATGGACTCCTTTTAGCTAATTTTGATCATCTTTCCCCCCTTTCTTCCCTTTTTCTTCTCCCTTTCCCATTCTATTTCATTCACTTGATCATAGTGACATTTTGCTAGATTTTCAGTCATTTTTGACCGAATTTCTAGTACATTTGCTTTCACCTTGTTTTGCCATATTCTTGATATAGGTGAAACTACTATGATGGCTACTATTTTTAGAGTTGGAAAAAGCAGCAATGAGAACAAAACACACATTTATAAATGGTGCGCTTGCACCATTCCCCGCTCGCACAAAGGAGCACATTGCACAATAGAATCTTGAACAGATAACTTCAAATGGACATAACTTTCAAACCACGAATCGGATGAAGGTAATTCTACTTGGATATGAAAGCTCGTTTCGATATCTTTCCAACGACTGGTCATAAGCTTGATTTGGATATAAAACGAAAAAGTATGCTCGTTTTAAGTTGAACTGACCGGCTAGTGATTATTCTTAAGGACCATTCAAGAGAGGACTCGAGTATTTTAGAGGAAAACTAAACCTTGCATAATCGTCTCCGTTACTTCACAATCGCATTAACATTCATTGTCCATTCTTATTCATACTAGTAACCTTAACTCTAGTGTCTTCCTATTTGATATCTAAACTCGTGTTATTTGCTAGTTTTTGTTATTTGCTAGTCATAGTTGTCACCAAATATTTTCAAACCCCAAATACCCTTCAATTAGGTAGCCTAGACTTGATAGACTTTAATTAGTCCCTTTTCCCTGTGGATCGACCCTTGACTTGCCTTTGCTACGTTCTTAGTAATTGCTTGTTAGGATTTATAAATATTGTTTGGAAAGTGATTTTTGGTGTCTTAATGACACACTAAAACCTCTTATCAAAATGGCGCCGTTGCCGGGAAAATTGTGCTATTAGTTGAAGTTTATTTTAGTTTAGCTTGCTTAGTTGATTTTTCTTTTATTTTCTTTGTGATTGTGGTTGTTATTTGCTAATCCTCTACTTAGCTTTGTTGTGTTACATGTGAAGAAGAGCTCACGGTTCACCCACTTTGCCTTTAGATCCTGAAATTGATCGTACATTGTGAATGCTTCCGAAAAATTTGGAAGGTTTGTCTTTGGGTTCCGAGCCATCTTCACCAGTCTCAAGAACAAGTGAAGTTGAAGCAGAAATGGGTGAAGCAAATCCACAACTCTTTGGGATTTTGGAAATTCGGGTTCCTATGTTCTTCAAGGTGGTATTCGACTCCCCACCACCACTACAAATTTCAGCATTCATCCTCAGTATAACGGATGGTGAAAGCAGAGCAATTTGTGGGGGGTCGGATGAGGATCCTCTTGATCATCTTGACAGGTTTCTTGAGATCTGTGCTATGATATCAAAAAATGACGTCTCCCCTGACTATATCAAGATGCATTTGTTTTAAAGAAAGTATAACAGATTTTGGAAATCCAGGTTCCTATGTTCTTCAAGGTGGTATTCGAGTCCCCACCACCACTACAAATTTCGGCATTCATCCTCAGTATAACGGATGGTGAAAGCAGAGCAATTTGTGGGGGGTCGGATGAGGATCCTCTTGACCATCTTGACAGGTTTCTTGAGATTTGTGCTATGATATCAACAAATGATGTCTCCCCTGACTATATCTAGGGTTAGGGTGAAAGTATGGATTAGGGTTTTAAATGTTTTGTTGATGTGATTGTGATGTTTTAAAGAAGTTTATGCATTGATCTTGGTGTTTTGAGACCTTAGGATAGATATTAATCACATTGATGCTTTGGTATTTTGAATTCAAATGTTCTTAAATCGAATTTTGAACGCTTTTATCATTCCCAAGAATGAACTTAATTTCTAGGCCAAGATGTTGGGTAGAAACTAAGTGGATCCTTTATTAAGGATTTTTCGAATTTATCGAATCTCTTAATCAATTTAGTAAAGACCATTCGAGAGATGATTTAGTTGATTGATTAACTGATTATTCTTAAGGATCATTCAAGAGAGGACTCGAGTATTTTAGAGGAAAACTAAACCTTGCATAATCGTTTCCGTTACTTCACAATCGCATTAACATTCATTGTCCATTCTTATTCATTCTAGTAACCTTAACTCTAGTGTCTTCCTATTTGATATCTAAACTCGTGTTATTTGCTAGTTTTTGTTATTAGCTATTCATAGTTGTCACCAAATATTTTCAAACCCCAAATACCCTTCAATTAGGTAGCCTAGACTTGATAGACTTTAATTAGTCCCTTTTCCCTGTGGATCGACCCTTGACTTGCCTTTGTTACGTTATTAGTAATTGCTTGTTAGGATTTATAAATATTGTTTGGAAAGTGATTTTTGGTGTCTTAATGACACACTAAAAACCTCTTATCAAAACGGCGTCGTTGCCGGGAAAATTGTGCTATTAGTTGAAGTTTATTTTAGTTTAGCTTGCTTAGTTGATTTTTCTTTTATTTTCTTTGTGATTGTGGTTGTTATTGGCTAATCCTCTACTTAGCTTTGTTGTGTTACATGTGAAGAAGAGCTCACGGTTCACCCACTTTGCCTTTAGATCCTGAAATTGATCGATTGCCAAAGCTTCCGAAAAATTTGGAAGATTTGTCTTTGGGGTCCGAGCCATCTTCACCAGTCTCAAGTACAACAAGTGAAGTTGAAGCATAAATGGGTGAAGCAAATCCATAACTCTTAAGGGATTTTGGAAATCCGGGTTCCTATGTTCTTCAAGGTGGTATTCGACTCCCCACCACCACTACAAATTTCAGTATTCATCCTCAGCATAACGGATGGTGAAAGCAGAGCAATTTGTGGGGGGTCGGATGAGGATCCTCTTGACCATCTTGACAGGTTTCTTGAGATCTGTGCTATGATATCAACAAATGACGTTTCCCCTGACTATATCAAGATGCATTTGTTCTGATCTTCTCTTACCGAAAAGGCAAAATCATGGCTCAAGTGCTTGCCTCCTAATTCCCTCACTACATGGGAAGAAGTCACAACGGCCTTTTTGAAGAAATACTTCCCGAAGTGGGAGACATCAGACATAAGGAGGAATATCTCCCCCTTTGAGCAAGAGAACGATGAGACATTTGTGGAAGCTTGGGAGCGGTTCAAGGAGATGATCCGTTCATGCCCTCACCATGAGTTTAACAAAAACCTCCTCATGCGGTTTTGCTATGATGACCTTGAACCTATATCACGTGCCAACCTTGATACTGGAGCGGGAGGTCAACATTCTAAGATCTCGCAAGGTCAACTTGAGTCCACTATTGTGGAAGTGATCAACAATTATTCATGGGGTGGACGACGAAGAGGTGCTCAACCTAAGAAGAGTGTGAAGTTTGAATTAGATCCCATGGATCAAATTGAAGGTAAGATGGACCAACTTGACAAGAAGCTCTCAAAGATCAATCTCGCCTCATCTAATCTTTCACAGGTAAATTCTTTTTTTTTGTGATATTTGTGGTGGTACTAACCATGATACTTCTTATTGTGGAGGTACCCATTCGGAGCATGTGGCAGCGATAAACTCTAGAGGAGATGGTTATTAAGGGAACCAATGGTATAGAAGCAATCAATAAGGGAGTTGGAAACAATTTCAACAAAACTACACCCAAGGCTTCAACCAACCTCCACAAAGGGTAAAACCAAGCTTAACACCAAGGGTATGTGAAAGGGTATAACCAAAATTATAATCAAGGTGGTTCATCCTCCACATGGGTCCAACAATTACTAAGCTCCACATCAAAGAGCCAATACCCAAAAATCTCCCTCTAATCCTTCATTTTCTAAACAAAATCCCGAACCCATTCCATATCCCGATCCTACCTTTCTCCAAATTCTTCAACAACTCCAATCCATGAACCAAATTCTCCAAAATAATGAGCAAAAGTTTCCAGAGCTACAAGCCCATAATAAAATGCTTGAAACCCAAATTGTCCAAGTAGTTGAGAAAAACCCTTATACTCCCACAAATCAACTTTCGAGCTAACCTATCCCTAACCCCAACTTCCATCAAGCCAAAGCCATCCATTTGAGATCGGGTACAAGTTATGAGGAGTTAGAGACAGAAGAAGAAGTTGAGGTTGTTGAGAAAGAAGATGAAGTTGAGGAAGGTGAGAAACAAGAGACTGTGGAAAGAGATGAGCTACAAGTCCAAGTTAGTGATAAGACTCCATTGCCATCATCTTCACCAACCAAGACTTATGTGCCATCGGTTCCATACCCTCACAGATTGGTGGAGAGGAAATTGAGTGAAAAGTTCTCCAAGTTCCTCAATGTAATCACTAGTACAGAATAGGCGATTTGCGTCGGATGTGAGGCACCTATTTGCGTCGGACATGGGTCCGACGCCACAGCCCTCGACGCAAATCGCGTATCAATGGTCTGCGTCGAATGCAGATCCGACGCACATTTTCACCTCTTTGCGTCGTACCTTGTATACGGTGCGACGCAGATGGCTATCCCAGCCCAATTCAGAGTAATGTGAGGGTAATGTGCGTCGCACATTGCCTAGAGTGGGACGCACATTAGTGATTTGCGTCGCACCTCGGGATATGTGCGACGCAAATTACTATTTTAATAAAAAAAAATTATTTTTGGAAGTAGGTTATACTGCACATACAATTCTCGAACTCGAACAGTAGAAGATTGAGAGAAAAATACCAACTAAAATCGAAATAGAATAGAACACAACAAAATATACAAAAAAAAATCAATAATTTTATAATTTACGACTCCAACACAAAACATTCAACCACCAAGATTCTATAATTTACAACTCGAACACAAAAAAACTTCCAGAGATCTCTAAAAACATATCTCTAAATACTTCCGACCTTGTACTATAGTAGTCCGACGAAGAAAACTTCTAGTGATCTCTAAAAACAGATCTGCAAATGAAAGTAACAAAAAAAAATTAATAAAAAATCAGATTCAAAAAGTAAAAAAACAGAAGAAAATAATTTCAGATGTGTAAAACTCGAAGACAATGAAAAAATTACATCTAAACAATGTAAAAATGAAAAAACGAAGGAAAAAATTGTAGATCTGAAAACATGAAAAAATGAAAAAACGAAAAACCGAAATTGTAGATTGAAAAATTGAAAAAAAAAACGAACCAGTAAAAGTGAGAGAAAAATGTTCGTCGTTGTTGTTTAGAGTGCGTTGTTGTTCAAAGTGGCTGCGACAAAAATGTTGATGGGCGCGGAAAAGGAAAAGCTCGTCGTTGTTGTTCAGAAGTCGTCGGAGAGAGAGTTTGAGGGTGAAGAGAGAGACGTCGTTTTAGTGTGAGGAGAGAGACGCACGCGAGAGGAAGAGGGATTTTTAGGGTTTGAGAGAATGAGGTTGTTCTAGTGTGAGGAGAGAGACGCGAGAGGAAGAGGGAGTTTTAGGGTTTGAGAGAATGAGGCTCCGTTCTAGTGTGAGGAGTGTTTAAGAGTTTTTGGGCTGATCTGCGTCGGATGGGCCAAGGGGTCCGACGCAGATTACTTTGTTATGTGCGTCGCAGTATGGGCTTCATGCGACGCACATAGATGATTTGCATCGCACCTTAATTACATACGACACATATCGTTCGTCTTGTGCGTCGATTCATTGTTGCATGCGACGCAAATGGTATCTTTGCGTCGTTTCTGTGTTTGTGCGACGCAAATGGGGCAACGCAAATTGACCTTTTTCTACTAGTGAATAAAAAGGCCTTCAAATCAACATTTCTTTCCTTGAAGCAATGTCTCATATGTCGGCTTATGCTAAGTTTTTGAAGCAAGTCCTCTCCAATAAAAGGAAACTAGAAGATGAGCTCATCACCTTGCCATACCAAGCAAGTGCTCTAGTGCAATGTGCCATGCCTAAGAAGCAAAGAGACCCCGGAAGCTTCACCTTACTGGTGAAGATAGGTGACTTGGAACCTAAAGGAGTGTTGGCCGATTTAGGAGCATATGTAAGTTTGATGCCTCTATCCATAGCTAAGCACCTAAATCTTCCTCTTCCTCCTACACGAAATACTATTCAATTAGCGGGTCAAACTGTGAGAGTGCCACATAGTGAGTTGGAGGATGTACTAATACCAGTTGGGCGCGATTTTGTAGTAATGGATATGGTAAGATCCGGAGACTCCTCTCATTCTTGGGAGGGAATCTCTTAAGACATTGGGTGTCGTGACAAACTGCAAAAATGAACAATTTCACTGAGCTCAGTATCCTGTTCACTAGTCACTTTGTGGCTAATCGTCAAGAACAAAAAACAAGCATGCACTTGGGTAAGGTGGTTCAGGGTCGTAAAGAGGCATTGAGAGGTTATGTGAAGAGATTCAACCTAGAAGCATTGCAAATCCAGGATCTGAATGCGGGAGTGGCGTTTGACGCCTTCATCAGAGGTTTAAGACCAGGAAGCTTTAAGTTTGATTTGGTCAAGAAGAAAATCACCACATTGACGGAAGCTTTGAAGGAAGCAAAAACATTCATTCATGCCACGGAGGTTTGTGCTGAGGCAAAACACCCGGAGGTAAAGAAGGTAGAAGAGGTTATTCAGCCAAAAAAGAATCCGCCCAAAAAAGCTGAAACCTGGGCAATGACTTCTTTGATCACCAAGGCGGTCTGAGCCGGCGGCCTCAGTTGAACCTATAGAGTTCAACAAAGATCAGTATTCCATTCTTATGGAAATTAAAGATCAACATGAGCTTAACGCGCCGGCCGAAATGAAGACGCCCTACCGTAATAGAGACAAAAGCAAGTATTCTCATTTCCACAAGGATTGTGGACATGATACCAATGAATGCAAGCACTTGAATAGAGCATTAGAAGACTTGGCCCGAAAGGGAGGAGGTCCAACAAATCGCGGCCACAAAAACTATTTAAGGGAACTTAGTCAAGTTATGCTCACTAACCAGGCCGAGTCTGATCCTTTCCCCAAAATAGTAGTCAGCGACCTGGACCAAGGTAAGATAAGGACGCCGCATGATGACCCCCTAGTTGCGAAAATGAAGATTGCCAACCTCAGGGTTAGGCGAATTCTGATTGATACCGGAAGCTCTACTGATAATCAGTGCTGATTGTTTGTCTCGTTTGAAGTTTGATAAGAATGACTTGGTCTCTGTAAATCACCCTATAATCGGTTTCGGCGGAGGGATCATCCATCCCATACGGACCGTCACTCTACCCATCAGGGTTGGGGAGAAAGATGCTGCCCGGGCGCTTTTTGTGAAATTTTTGGTAGTACGATACTTGACCGCTTATAATGTCATTCATGGACGACCTACCTTAAATCACATCAAGGCTGTTATTCTGACCCACTTAATGCTAATGAAGTTTGAGTGTGATGGGGGGAAGATTGGGTCTCTCTATGGAGATCAGCAAGCTGCTAGAGAATGCTACCTTACCACTCTCAAACCATCATCATGGAAAGAAAAGGCAGAGCATCCAAAGGTCCGGGAACATGACTCAGCCGAGAAGGTAAAGGGTCAGATTGTTGAGCTAAAGCAAGAGGTGGAGAAGGTTCAAGTGCTACTTCTTCCTGAGAGCAAGCCGTCAATGCTCTTGCCTAGCAAGAAAAGAAAGTGTTTGGCTATTAAAGAGAAAAGAATTCATCTGAGGAGGTTATGGCAATAATCCTGGGACAAGAACGTCCGGAGCCGATAGAAAGTCCGGTAGAAATCTGTTTAAGACCAGATCGTCCAGAAAGGACATTGAAGATTGGGTCCATCCTGAATTCTAAGATCAAGGACGCCTTGATCAAGCTGCTAAGAGAATTTGAAGATGTTTCCGCCTATACCGTAGAGGAAATGCCTAGGATAGATCCTGAGGTGGCGGTGCATAGGCTAAATATTGAGCCGGGGCAGAAGCCCATCCGGCAGAAGAAGAGGCATCTTGGACCGGCCAGGAATCAGGCCGTTGACCAAGAGGTTCAAAAGCTGCTCAAATCTAAGTTTATCCGTGAAACTTATTATCCAGATTGGGTAGCAAATGTTGTGATGGTTCCAAAGCCGAATGGCACATGGAGGATGTGCGTTGATTACACGGATTTAAACAAGGCTTGTCCTAAGGACAGCTTTCCGTTGTCCAAGATTGATCGGCTGGTTGTTTCTACAGCAGGTCATGCACTACTGAGTTTCATGGACGCTTACTCAGGCTTCCACCAGATTCCCATGTGGCTAGACGACCAAGATAAGGCCTCCTTCATCACAGAGAAAGGGTTGTATGGCATGCTCCGGATGCCCTTTGGCCTGAGAAATGCGCCGACCACCTTTCAAAGGCTTATCAACGATGTGTTTCAGCCACAACTTGGGAGAAATATGGAAGCTTATATCGACGATATGATTGTCAAGAGTCGAGAAGAAAAGGATCATCTGGATGATTTAAGAGAAACTTTCCTCACTTTGAGGAAGTACAAATTAAAGCTCAATCCGCAGAAATGCTTATTCGGCGTAGTAGCTGGGAAATTTCTGGGGTTTTTGGTCGATCAGCGAGGGATTGAGGCCAACCCCGACAAAATTCAAGCAATCATGAATATGACCTTGTCGTCTAAGGTCAAAGAAGTTCAGCGTCTGACGGGATGTTTGGTTGCCCTCGGACGGTTTCTTTCAAAACCAGGGGACAAATGTCACCATTTCTTTGCAACCATTAAAAAGAATACCAAGTTTGAATGGACGGAAGAAGCTGAGGCTGCGTTTCAACAAGTTAAGGATCATCTTCGGCAGCTGCCTAGGCTGATCAGTCCGGCCGAGGGAGAAAAACTGTACGTTTACCTGGCAGTGTCTCCATTCGCGGTAAGTGTTGTTCTCTTGGCTGAGAGAGACTCAGTACAAATACCCGTCTATTTTGTTAGCCATGTCTTGAAAGACGCGGAGGGCAGGTATTCGTCCATTGAGAAGTTCGGCCTGACGCTGTTGATGGCCAGCCGGAAGTTAAGGCCTTACTTTCTAACTCATAGCATTCTTGTTGATACAGATCAGCCACTGAGGCAAGTGCTGCATAAGATGGACGCATCTGGCCGAATGTTGAAATGGGCCGTTGAGCTCAATATGTTTGACTTAACATTCGAGCCTCGAAAGGCAATCAAGGGGCAAGCTCTAGCAGATTTTATTAGAGAGCTTACCCGGCCTATGGTAGAAAGCGTCCAAGACCCAGCAGAGGGAAGGAGGCATTGGACCCTAATGGTGGACGGATCATCCAATGCGAATGGATGTGGGGCTGGAATCATTTTCTAATCACTTGAAGGGGATAAATTTGAATATGCAATGAAGTTCCAATTCCAGGCCTCAAACAACGAGGCAGAGTATGAAGCTCTCTTAGCCGGCATAAAAATGTGCAAAGCGGCTGGGGCCCTGGAGATTGAGGCTAAAACTGACTCTCTGTTGGTGGTCAGTCAAGTGAACGGGGATTTTGAGTGTAAGGAGGCATCCATGGGTAAATATATGAACTTGATCAAAGAGGAGATCAAGTCTTTGAAACGATTCGTCCTAGATCAAGTGCCTAGATCAGAAAACCATCAGGTTGATGCTCTCTCTAAGCTAGCCAGTTCGGCTGAAGGAGATGTCCCTAGAACAGTCTTCTGGAAGGTCAAGGCGGCCAAGAGCATTGATGCCGAGGAGGTTCTGATTCTCCGCCGGGAAGATGAGTGGATGAGCCCCATTATTGAGTTCAACAAGACTGGTCGGTTGCCTCTTGATCCTTTAGAAGCTAAGTACGTGAAGGTTAGGGACAAGTGGTTCGAGTTGTGGAATGAGACTCTATACACAAAATCCTTCAACCGGCCTCTTCTTAAGTGCATCAGCAGAAAGGAGGGGATTGGACGTTTTAAAAGAGCTGCATGAAGGAGCTTGTGCTTCCCACATTGGAGGAAGAGCGTTAGGAGAAACAAAATTCTAACACAACAAAATTCTCTATGACTCTGTCAAGCAAAATTCATATAATACAGCTCTACTTCTCTATGACTCTCTGTTTGATTTATTTGCTTAAGTTATATACTATCATCCAAAGCTAATGGTAGGCGTGTCGCGCACCTAACAAAAATAAATAACCTAACTAATCCTCCTAACTATGTAGTAGGGTAAGTCAGAGTCGATCCCACAGAGAGAAAGTTGCTTTATGATTAGCTCTTAAATAATGGTAAGACTAAAGGAGATTAATATCAATGATCGTCGAAAACTATACTAATCAATATAAAAATAAAAGACTCTACAGTTAAGTATCCCCACTAGCACGAAATAATACAAAATAATTTCTACCCCAAACTAATAAATTAAATGTTCACAAGGAAAAGTACACCCTATAAAGTACCATAAACCTCTCCCGAGTATCTATGGCTTCTCTAATATGCATTCAAGCCTACTCCCGTGGAATCATGCAAATTAAAGACATTAAACACGGCACTTTAACTTCCTAACAATTCATTCTACCTACTCCCGTGGAGAACTTCATGTCCTTAATTGAAATACTCAAATCCGTCAAAATCCAACTCCCGTTGTGATCAAGACAATGGAATCATAACAATACTAGTTATCCCTAATCTAATATTGGCATATGCACAATCAATTAAGCAAGAACAATTAACAATTAATATGAGAATTTAAAGAAACAATCATGAATTAAATCATACTAGGGTTCAACTTAACCATAGATAAAAGAAACTACTTTATCATGAAATAAATAATGAAATCTAAATCTACCAAGAAAAACATAATAAAAGAAATCAACAAAAGAAACTAATAAAACTCATGAATTAATGAAAAACCATAAAAACTAGGGTTTACATTAGAAACTAGAGAGAAAAAGAAGAAGAGAGAAAAACTAAACCCTAAAACCTAAAATAACGTGAGAAGGGAGGAGGAGAGAGAAAAAGAATGAAAACCTATCTAAATAAATATTCAATGACCTAATATGACTTGGAAAGTAATTTACAAGATAAGGAAAATCTTAAATAAATCATTAATACGCGGATTAGTGATCCGCGCGTACGCGTGGCATATTCCAGCAGAATCAGTGCAATCTTCCGAAAGGCATAACTCCTTGACTAAAAGTCTCCTCGGGGCGTGCCACCTATCGTTGGAAAGCTCTTCAAGTCTAGTTTCAAAATATACTGGAATTACTCGATTCTAAGAATTACATCAAAAGTTATGATCAGAAGAGTAGACATGACTCCTTTTTCACATTTCTTCTAATGATTTTCCGCTTCGTTTTCGCTCAAATTCGTACTCTAAAATATCTATGACGATCCTTATGCATTGTAGCTTCCTTCCAAGTGCTCCTAATCCTCAAGCTTAATTAATCATAATCCAAATACGTTCTCAATGCCTGAAATTCATCAAAAACAAGAAAACATACCGAATAGAAATAGAAAAACATAACTTAAGAATATAATGCAATAATGAAACTAAATATGAAACTAAATGCTCTAAAATGCAACCTAAATGAACCTAAAAACTATATATAAATATGACTTATCAGCTAACTAACACAACAGAGCAGCAAATAAATACACCTTTCATTAGGAGATCGGCTGAACATGTTATCATCCTAAAATGGATAATTACATAAAATTGGCCGCTTGTTTACTTAAAGAGTTAAACATCTCCTAAACAAGGTCGGCTGGAATTAGGACGCCTTAGTAAAGGTATCCTACCTTCCGTCCAAAAGCCAAAAAACTTAGAAATAACACCTTAGTAAAGGAACAAGTTATTTCATAATTTAACAAAGATGGACGGGTTGCAATCACCCTCATAAAAACGTCCAAGTTATTTAGAAATTATGACCTTTTCTCCTTCTTGAACAAAGGAAGGTTATCAAAACCTCCTCGTCCAAGAAGGGGGGCATATAGGGGCATAATTTAAAGATGACTAAGCCTTTGTCCAATGACGAATGATTATCCAGATTCAGACCGAACTAGTTATTAACTTAGCAGTTTTAAAACTCATAAGTTTTTGCACGTCCTGACTCCTACTCGTCCAGAAAGGAGCTATTGGTTCAGACGAAGTAGGTTATGAAAGAACTAATGATTCAGGCGAAGTAGGTTATGACGAATTGCTTTCATACTTGAGCATTAAAGCCTAGGCAATTGATAAATGCCTTAATACACTCGGCCAAAGGAGCTGGGATCATCTGAAGTATGTTAAGACGAATTGCTTTTGTACTTGGCATAAATATTCAATCATGAAACAAGGCGTCTTTTGCATTAAAGTATAAAGCATTGGAGATTGAAAAAAATAACTTTTCATAGAGAGAAGAAAGGATTACAAGCTAATCTAAAAACTAGATTACAACCTAATCTAAAGCAAAAGTACAAAAAAAAATATATATTACAAGTGGCCCGTGGCCAAAATTGAAAATGAAGAAACTAAGCGGTAGGAGGGACGTTGTTCTCTTCGTCCTGGGCCTCAACATCATCTTCTTCTTCTTCGTCTTCTGAAGACTCTTGGAAGACGGGGGGTTCCTCCCCTTTGATGTTGGCTCTGTGCAGGCTTTCTTGAAATTCTAGCCGGCGAGCATACCTGGGGATATCCTCCTCCTTGACCATCATTCCAAAGGCCTGCACGGCCCAGTCCTTCGAGGTATCAATGATTGTATTCATGGCCTCCTTGGCCGCTTCCACTGTGGCCGTGACTTCGGCTCTTAAGGCTTGGTTTTTTACCCTAAGGACGAGATTTTCTTTGAAAAAATCCGCGGCCATCAGCATGGCCGAGTTTCTCTCGTCCTTGAAAGAGCGTTCCAAGGCAGCCTTCTCTTCCAACAGCTCTGTCAGCCGAAGGAGGTAGGCTTTGTTTTGGGACTCTAGCTCAGCTGACCACATTTCCCAAGCCAGCTTGGATTGCTGGTGCAGCACTTCTTGCTTGGCCATAGAATACTGAGCATGGTCGACTGATGTCACATCCTGGACGAGTTGCTTGTTTTCTTTTCTAAGCGCTCTCGCCCAGTCCTCAGTTATCATGCTGCGAGCAAAGAGCTGAAAAAAGGAAAAAGAAGACGATGTGCTAGGACGGTTGTATAAGCAGATAAAAAATTCTAAGTATAAAAGACAAGCGTCGAAAAAAGCTCGGCAGCAAGTTGAGACATGTAGCCTACATGTCCTGATGATGCTCCCCTCAACCCCTTGATGTAAGGTTCAGGGAAGCATTTGAAAAGCTCCAGCTTGAGCTTCTCGCGGTCAGCCGATGACATCTTCCCAAAAGCAGCGGAAGATTCATCGTCTGAAAGGATGGGAGAGCCGTAGGGCTGGCCCTTCCCTTTATCTGAAAGATTAGACTCGTCAATATTTCTGATTGGAATAACCACGGCCTGTTTGTTGGACGGACTCATCGGAGCCCGCCAACCCGCAGTGTTCTAACTATATTTGAGTAGTAATAAGACTCACCAGAAGAACGGGAGGCGTCCTAAAAGCCGCCGGCATATGCCCTACCAGTTTGGCGACTGGTCCAGTGAAGGCAGACCCGTCCAAAGCCGGGTCCAGATGAGAAGGTTTAACCTCGGATCCGTCCACTGGAGCAACTCTCAGGTTGCTCAGATTGATCGATAGGGCCGGTGTAGGTAACCAAACCCCTCTCCTCAACGACTGGAGGATCATCCTCGGTCGGGATGACAATCTCGGCTTTGGGAATCAGCCGAGAAGGCTTCTTCTTCTTCGCCATGAAGCCTTTGGACTTTTTGGGTGGAGGAGCGTCGCCAGTTGCGGCTGGCCTTCTTAGATGTCGCTTTATCCGCCAACGCTTTGGACGTTGGGGCATTTTTCTGAAACACAAAGCAAAGTTAATAAGGAAAGAGGCAAGGGATATTTTATTTCTCTTAGACGGGGCACGCTTAAAGGAGGCGCCCGTCCAGAAAAAAAAAAAGAAACTGAGGCAAGTTCAAGGAAGTTGGCGAAGAAGCTCGTCCAAAAAAGAAACGTAGGACGGCCTGCCTTTGGCAGAAGGAAACCGTCCAAAGATAGTCTAGGACGCTTTGCTCCTTGAAGCAGGAGCTCGTCCTAAGGCATCTAGGACGGTCCGCCTTTGGCAGAATGAAACCGTCAAAAGATAGTATAGGACGTTCTGTTCCTTGAAGCAGGAGCTCATCCTAAGGCATCTAGGACGTTCTGTTTCTTCGAAAAGGTAATTCGTCCAAAAAAAAAAGAGAAAAAGAAATTGTACCAGCGTATCTGTTTTTTTTTTCAGCACCAGTCTTGCTGAACTCTTTCCAGAGGGATCCGGTGAACTTGGACGCACTCATATCTCCCTTCCAAGACTTTCTTAGTTTCGCCTTGGTCGAATCTGCATAAGAAAAGAAAGCATGGTGAAATTCTCAAACTTAGGACGAAGGGTTTACTTAGAGTTTATCGAAGGGTATACCTCTATCCGCGACCGACCTCAAACCGGCCGCGACCAAGAAATCGTCGTTGTAAAACATCTCCTTGAAAGGGATCCAGTTGGACGGACCCTTGAAGGAGATGTCATTGATGGAATATTCTGAGACCTTAAAATATTCCATCAGCTCCTCAGCCGAGCTGTTCTCCAGCTCCAGAAAGGACGTTGTTCGTCCAGTGTTGGTAGCGCTCCGGCTAGTAAAGCGATACCGTCTGGCTACCGCCTCGTTCGGAGCTTGGACGAACAAGAACTCGGCCTTCCAAGCATGCATCTTGGACGTCTTGTCCCAAGACATCATGTAGCCTTGCCGATTGCAAACGCTAACCCAAGCCCCATTAACAGTTTTGGGAACCTTGGAGACATAGTGCATTTGTGAGAAAGCCGCCATGGACGGGTCGACGCCCTTAAACTCACAGACGGCTATGAAAGTTAGGATGTTTTGCCATGAATTTGGGGCAAGTTGATTAAGTCCTATGTTATAGTAATAAAGAAGTCGAGTGATAAAGGGATGAAGAGGAAAACGCAGTCCGACATCTAAGGCCAGACGATAGACAGCGAAATGGCCAGCAGGAGCACTAACTATAGTGTCCTCCCGGCCAGGAAGAACAAACAGATACACAGGCATGGGTATGGCTGAAGAAAGGTGGTCAACATGGCGACCTACTCGTCCTAGCCAGCCACTTCCGGCCAGGATGTATCTAGGGTCAGACAAGGGGCCAAGGCGCCGCCTTATCTCAGAAGAGGTAGTGGATGGCTCGTCTGAGTCGCTAGCAGCGGCAGAAGAGGTTTTGGCCTCATTCGACTCATCTGAGGCCGCCCCTGGATTTGACGGGTTAGGCTCTGGAGAGCCCTGAACTTCAGATTCCTTCTGGACGAGTTTACGAGACGGGCTTGGGTTGGCAGGACGAGCGCTCTGGACTTCTCGCTCTCCATCAGCGGGAATCCGTCCAGTTGATGCCTCCTTTTCTGAGCTAGAGGCCGGCATGTTAACCCCTCTTCTGATACGAGGTCTGCTTGAGCGCGCCAGATTACCCTGCACAGGTAAAGACTGGATCGTCTAACTATGCCGTCCATGGATAAAGAAAAAGAATGCATGTCCGGCCGAGATAGGTCCAACTCTAGAAGATGCCGAGGAAGTCAAGCCCTCTGTTCTAGGGTTAGCATCAACCCTTGAGCGGCCGGGATTGTTCGATAAAGAGGACGAATCCATTTTCTTAAAATATGCTTGAAAATATAAAGGAAATGAATGAAGAAATACCTGTAGATGAAAGCTCGGACGAATGTCAAAAACGAGTTGAAATCTCAGAAGAGCGGAGTAGCAGTTTGCAGGAGGTTGGACGGAAGTAAATTCTCTCTAAAAAGCTCAGTAAAAATTGCAGAGCCTCTCTCTCTAGAAAATTTCTCAGCAATGTTAAAATGATTCCAGAAACGACAAGGTCACATATTTATAGAGGGGTGAAAATGACCCCCACATCCGTTAAAAGTAACCGTTGCCCTTAGGGGTTGACCTGTGGAGACCGGCAAAATGGCGCCTCTTTTTTGAAAAGAAGATGGCAGTTCCAGGTCGGTTAAAAGAGGAAGATCAACCGTCTTGGCGCCTATAGGTAACTCCCTCTTTTAAGGGGCAAATGTTGTAGCCTAAAAATCAGCGGCTACCCTTATGACACATGGCACTACTTCAGCCCTACATGTGGCATTCGTTTAGGCCAAGAAAAGTACAAAGGTCTGCAGGTTCTTTGGGCTAAAGTACACTTTTCTGAGGAAAAGGTGTACTGAAAAGCCCCCTTGTGGCCCTAGAATGTACTTAGGCCCAATGAAAAAAGCCTGATTCAGCTAAAGGGTAAAATGTATTGACCAATCAACACTTGCCACGTGTCCTGATATTATTGCTTAGCTAATCAGATGCTCCCAAATTAGGGTGATATCAAGGTACAGTAGTCATTTCAAACAGTATAAATAGTCCTTGAAATCAGGGGAAAGGTACGTTTTTTCAGAGCATAAACTGTTATTCTGCCATAAATTCTCTCTCGCTCTACTTTCTCTCTCTAAAAGTTCCTTCATATCCCTGATATCTGACTTAAGCATCGGAGGGGGAAATACCACCCAAACCTCCAGGGTGGGTCCCTTTTTGCAGGTTGCTGGTCAGAAGTTTGTACCGGGATCCGAGCCAATCATTGTTGCACAAGTCTCCAAATCAAGAATCCGAAGTTGGGAGTTGTTGTATTAGTTTACTAGTTTCGTACTACGTAACAGGAAGTATCTGACGAACCCAGCATCTGACGGGGAAGAATTGACGCGGAAGGAAGCAATTCTCAAATTTAATTAGAGTTTTATTTTGTTTCTGCTTTTGTAATTAATAATTGTAATTATCATTTTTGTTTAAGCAAAATCATCTTGTTGGCATAAATCTAGTTAGACAGATTAAGGTTGAGTTGTGCATTTTTTTTTCATTTTTTTAGTCGAATATGTTGAATTTTTTTTAGTCGAAAACGTTGAATTTTTTTTAGTCGAATCCATATCGCACGAACCCATTCGAATATGTTGAATTTTATTTATTTTTTTGTAGACGAACCCATTTCTGTTTTTTAACATATGTTGAATTTTGTTTTTTTAGTCGAATAAGCAATTCTTTGATATTTGTGTTGTATTATTTTCATCCAATATTTTTATCTTTCAAATTTTAAGGCAAAATGATTTTTTTTTTACCTGTACCGGTATCTATTGCTGCGGTTTCCGGTCAAAACCGCAACAATATATTAATTACCTATTGCTGCCCCCTGAATTGCCGCGCAAACAAACCCGCCGCAATAGGCCACTTAATGACCGCATCAATAAACAATTATTAATCGACTAGTGACTTCTTGAGAATTTTTATCAGTTTCATCAAATATGACATGAACACTCTCCTCAATACGCATTGTTCTTTTATTATACACTTTATATGCTTTGCTATGAGGAGAGTATTCTATAAACACTGCTTCATCACTCCTTGGATCAAACTTACCCAAATTATCTTTGCCATTATTGTGAACATAACAAGTACATCCAAAACATCTTAAGTGAGATATGTTTGGTTTCCTACATTTGACAAGTTCATATGGAGTTTTATTCAAGATGGATCGTAACATGCAATACTCACTGCCTCGGCCCAAAAATTTCTAGGCAAGCCACTATATAATAGCATAGTTCTAAACATATCTTCTAAAGTACGATTCATCCTTTCTACAACCCCGTCTGTTGTTGAGTCCTTGGAGTAGAGAAGTTATGATCAATTCCGTTTTCATTGCAAAATTTCTCGAAATCTATATTTTCAAACTCAGTGCCATGATCAGTTCGGACAAATAACAGCTTGTAATTTGTTTGATTTTGAACTTTTCAAATGTGGACTAGAAATACATCAAACGATTCATCTTTTCCACCAAGAAATAATGTCCATACAAATCTAGAAAAATTAATCATCAACAAATACTAATACATATTTGCTACAACCTCTACTCCTTATACGCATTGGACCACAAAGATCCATATGAATTAATTCCAAGGGTTTAGAGGTGCTAACAAATGTGTTTGACTTAAAAGATGATCGAACATGTTTGCATCTAGCACAAGCATTGCAAATTGCTTCCCAATCAAAGTTTATAAATGGTAAGCCATCAACTAAATCTATTTTTCTCAATTTGTTAAGCAATCTAGTGCTAACATGTCCAAGTCTTTTATCCTAAAGTAAAGGATTTGTCTTGTAGTGCACTCATGCATGAAATTTTATCATTAGGTAAGGTGTTCAGATAAGTTATGTAAACACTATTTAACCTCTTACCTTCCGATATTAATTCTTGAGTGTCCTTGTTAATGATTTTGCAGATATTTGCTTGAAACTCAACTATATTACCTCGATCACACAATTGAGAGATACTTAACAAATTGTGTTTTAAACCATTTACCAGCATTACATTCTCAATGGAGTGTGTTAGGGATTTACCGATGTTTCCTATTCCAATTATTTCTCCCTTTTTGTTGTCGCCAAATGTAATGCACCTCCATTATGGGCTACTAGTGAGAGGAATTGAGATTTGTCACCAGTCATATGTCTTTAGCAACCACTGTCGAGGTACCATAGGTTGCTTCCTCTCACGTTTACCTACAAAAGAACCACATGTTAGTTTTAGGAACCCAGATTTGCTTGGGTCCCTTTTTCTTTCGTTAAGCTTCTGGTAAATCTTTCCTAACCCATATTTGAGTAACATATTTAACATTCTGTGCAATACGTTTTCTCATAATGTTACAATCATCAATTAAGTGACCATTATTTCCACAAAGTTACAAAGTAGATATTCAGGTAGATCCACATATTTTCTTTTTCGAAATTCTCTTTCGAAGGTTATGGCATTGTGTCATACACTGTGTTGCCGACATGTATATCCTAAACTAGTTTTGTTCACATTGTTTGTGGTGCTAGTTAAGTAATTTAGAGCATTTAGTCCAATTAGTCCACTTTTCATACATCCTTCGAGCAGTAGACAGTTGTGATTCTAAAAATTCGACTGAGTTATTTAAATCACTACTTCTTTTTCTCGAAATCTCTAAATCTCTCTTAACTATCAAGTTCTTCACTTATCTTAGCATCACTTGGCAGCATTAGTGGAACAATTTTTGAACTCTGTCTTGTATTCTTAAGTTCAACTAACTCATGATTTAATGATTCAATTTGTTTTTCAAGACACGATTTTCCGCTTCTAGTACAATGGATGGCACTGTGCCATTCACGATTTCATGATTTCTATTCTCTAGAGATTAGTCTTATGAGAATAACATCCTCTGATACCACTTGTACAAGAGTAATTTCAAAGCATGTTGTAACTCTATTTAATTATATGAGTAACACCAATAATTCACAAAAGTAATTTCAGTTATTCACACAAGTAACCTCATTTGTTCACATAAGTAATATCATTTAATTATACGACAATCCTATTTAATCATACGAGTAAGCCCAATTATTTACAAAAGTAACCTCATTTCTTCATATGAGTAATCGTATCTATTCATAAGAGTAAACTGATTAATATTCCCTTTTGTTATAAAAGTAACCACTTTTATTTATAGGAGTGACACCCTTTTATTGTTAAAAGTAACCACATATTCATACAAGTAACTTCATTTTCTCACAAGAGTAATTTCATTTGTTAATAAGAGTTTGTACACAAGGGTCAACAACATAATGCCATATCTTACATCACACACAATGTCTTTGAAAAATTCAAGTTGGAGATTAAAATTTGGTTCGATATCTTACTAACACCTAATCAAAAGCTCAATTACGAAGAGCAATGAGTGAGATATAATCTTTTAAAAATGAGTTGGTTGGTTGACAAACAAGTGTGCATGGGGGCACACCTATTTTTATATGTGTGCCCGACCGTACACAAGATGCTTTGACAAAACTTTTGTTACTAGTAAAACGAAGGTAAAAAAAAAATGCTTCCTACAACTAGCCTTGAACTGCGAATAATGTCATGGCCAAGACTTAAACCCGGGTCAACTATCAATTAGATGGTAGAACAAGAAAATGCAACTACCACATTATCGGGGTATCAGTACATCCATGCCTGAAATAAAAAATGTACATGTACTTAGTAAAAGATTCCTTTAAATATATATATACATATTAGTTTTTTGATATAACATTCAACTAACATAGTTTGAAAATCCGTTATAACCAGTAAGTTTGTATGTTGAACTTCCATTTCTCAAAAGAGGAATGTTAACCTTCAAATTTTGGAAACCCATTTGTTAAGTTTTCATTGTTACAAATCCATATGAATACATACTAATCAAACTATAAAAACAACAATGTTAAATGTAAAATCCATTTTTTGTATGTAAAGATAACCAACTCTAATATTATGAATTCACGTCAAGACATTTCTAATATATGAACATTTTATCTCAAAAAAAATATCTTAATAATCTTCAACCTTATGCTTTATTATCTTCTTCATCTTCAACCTTTTCGTCAACGACGAAGTTCTTTATAATAAAGTAATAAACCTTCCGGGAAAAAATTCGAAGACGCACAAATAAATACCAACAATAATTTCCGACGAGTAAGGTGTGAGAAAATTTCTGGTGAGTAAGGTGTGAGAAATGTTAGTGTGAGTATGAAGCAAAATGTTAGATGAGAGAAAATTATGAGGTGAGAGAATGAAGAAAAGAGAGAAAATATACATTGAAAGTTATTATTGAATTAAATTTGTATTGGGACCTAGTAAAATTTGAATTCCAAATTCAAAACATTTCAGATTTGTGGTTTGAAATTCAAATGAAAATTTAAAGATAATGAAATTTGAACCCCACCACTATTAGCCAATGGAAGCACTTGTAATCTTGTATATGTTGTCCCTCACACCTTATGTAAATATATCATCTCTCTAAAACCTAGGTCTGAATTTTATTTACCATTATACATTATCTAAGTAAAGAGAGATGATACACATACACTTAGTTTATGTTTGTACCACATAGACCACCAGCACAATCGTCCCACCTCAGCTAAGCCAAAAAAGAGGAGGGGAAATGGAGAAATATTGGGGGGAAATTTTCAGTGTTTGGAGTTAAATACTCTTATTTGACGGTATGATTGGAGCGAAAATTTCATTTCTTCCCCAGATTTTTTTTACTATCTCTGGTAATTTAGAAAAATTACTGAACTATACAGTAACTTTTGCATAAAGTGAAATTCCCGCGGATTCAAGTTTCCAGTCACTATCCCGGTAAAAAAAAAAAAAATTCCGGCTAGCAAAGTTTTTTTAACCAAAGGAAAGCTTATGGAAGCCATATATAGTTAACACTTTTTCGGACAAAGTTATCCTCCTTCTTCTTCTCTGGCAAGATTGTAGGTGGTAGAAATAGTAGTTCAAAAGCAAAAAATTAATCTCCCTCTTATTCTCCGACAAGATTGTTGGTGGTCGAAGGTTAGAGGCAAACATATCATATCATAAATAAATCTTGATAATTTCATAATATTTGTAACATCACGCTCTTCCGAGCTGCTAGCTAAAGACACTTAAGATTCACTAATCACAATCAACGGTTAATAAATCTCGAATTAAATATTTACTCGTAGCAGAAAAAGAATCCTTAATTATACCAATATCTCGACTAATATTCCCAAATATTATATACAATGAAAATATAAATAATTATTCTCAAACCAACTATCTAGATACAAACTCAATCCATAAGCTACGACGACATCATAATCTTGCTCCGCTTCCAATTCCGAGCTCACAACACCAACCCTGCAAATTCAGGGAGAAAATACAAAACAAACAAAATTCCAAAATGAGTGGAAAACTCGTAACCTTTACTTCAGCCCGTTAAAAACATTTTATTTCAAATCACTTCTTTCCCTTACAACGCTGGCATAGCTGACTCTCTTAAACAAATCAGTGGCAAGTACAGGCTTTGGACAAACGCTGCCTCCAAGGTTCGTTATGGAGCCCAGCAATACTACCCCCAAAGTTGTTATGGAGCGTAGCCAATCGTATCAGGTCAAAAGAGTAACCATCCTCTACCCATACCTTGACCACTTGCTATTTTCAGTTCATAAACTAAGCCAACAAAACATTTGCATATTCATAATCAATCAATGATATTTCATCATCACGTTCATATCTATGGCCATAGTACGAAGTTATTTACGAAAACAGAACACAGAGATCACACACACATGGGCATGAGTAAATAATTTTAATGAACATAAAAATTACCTGAACACATTCCAATTCCAACAACACAATTTCCTTCATAACTCCGAACGATACTCCACTCAAAAATCATCCTCCAATAATCACCTCATAACAATAACAATAATCAATAACCAATCTTAAACTAATCTAAACTAGAAAACATAATCATAACTAATACCCAATTTAGAAATTATCAACCTTTAACATCACAGTTCCATAATCCTTAATTCATAACTACAACTCTAAATCATCAAACTAAACCATCTAACTCAACTAACAACTTTGCTAAACAAGCAAGCAACTAGTTTTAATAATATGAAAATGAAACAAAACATAACTATACCATTATCCATTAAGAAATTACAACCTTACTGAGGTTGTTTCTTCAATCACAACACACACCACAACCACTAAGAGTAGCAAAGACAACACAATAACAACAACAACGAACAACCACAACAACAATAACCCCGCATCACCACCACCAACAATAATATAACAGCAACAATAATATAACAGCAACAACAACACTACAGAAGATAGAGAGGAACAGGGCTACGAAGTGCTGACCGAACTGATAAATCGACCACGTAATGGCTGCGGCGTTCGTCGACAACAAAACTCCAGGCAGCAGCAACGGAACGACGGCGGCATAAGCCCGGCGGTCATTCGTCGGTGGAGCGTGTGTGAGAAATAGAAATAGAATTATTGGGTTTTGTGGTTTGGGGTTTGTGGTTTTATGGTTCCTTCGAGTGTGTGAGAAATAGAAATAGAAATAGAGTTTGGGTTTGTTTTAGTTTGGGTTCTCATAACCGACAAGGGAAGAAATGGAAATGACTTTGGTTTCCTACTTGGCCAAATACCGATCAATTTAGTCGCACATAAAATCCAAATTATTAGATAATAATAATAATAATTTCATATAATGAAATAAATATATTACAAACACAACAATATAATTCACATTCAACATCTCAAATAAAATAAGAATTTTGGAAACATAATTAACTTAATAAATATATTTAACGTTTAAAAAGTCGCTCTTAAAAACAAGGCTATTACAATATTAGTTTTGAAATTGAGCACTCCAATGTTTTCTTCAAAATGTGGATTAACAATAAAAAAAGTGTCACTCCTATAAATAAATGTGGTTACTTTTATAACAAAAGGGATTATTAATCAGTTTACTCTTACGAACAAATGTGGTTACTCGTATAAAGACATGAGGTTACTTTTTTGAGCAATTGGGGTTACTCGTATGATTAAATAGGGTTGTCGCATAATTAGATAAGAGTTTACATACATGATTTGTAAATCACTCAAACACTATAAAAAAGAATGTTTCAATAAACAAATCAAATGATTCATCTTTGTTTATTGTAAAAAAAAAAAAAAAACCATGCTCCAATTCAAGAACACCAAAAATTACACTAACTTTGAGTCGTGTGTAGAGTTTTTTTTTTTTTTTTTTTTTGACGTTTATGTTCTAAATGCTCAATCTGCAACTCCAAATTTTCAACTCAACTTCATGAGAATTCATATGCTACACTTCAATTTTTGGATATATGTGAGAAATTATTTTTTCGATGAAAGACATTATTTTAATTTCAATTACTTCAATCTTTTCCTGCATCAATTCCGAATCGGGACGAAAAATTATAGCAAATAAGAAAGGCAAACGACATATAAATAATCGAAACAATGAGTTTCAAATCCCGACGACTAAAAATTCCGGTGACAAACCGACGAAAATTCTGACAAGAAAACACCCATTTCTAATCCCGCCAACCATTCTGATGACAAAACAAAAAAAATTCGGGCTACAAATGCTCATATCTAATTACGGCAAGACTTCCGATGATAATATGACGAACATTCCGGCTACAAAGTACGAGTTCTAATTTCGGCATGAACAAAATTCTTCGGCTAAAATTTCCGATGGTGCGTGGGTTAGGAAAGAGAAGGTGGAAAATTGTAAAAGGGTAAATATTTGAGGTGAGAGAATTGTGAGGATAGAAAAAAAAAATTGAGAGTGGTCAGGTACTTAGGACTCACAACAAATTTGAAATTCAAATGAAAAATTCAACTTAGTGGGATTTGGACCCCACTTTATCTAGCGAACGAAATTAATTGTGTATGTGGTCCCCACATAAACTAAGTTTGTGTAGTCTTTCTAGCTCCTAAGTAAATAAACAAAAGACCATACAAAAGTATTATTTATTTGCATTCACTAGTTTTGAGACCAAAGGTGCTATAGTCCCTTTTTGGTAAAACAAGCCACACACAAGCAAACCGTGTGGCCAACACATCATCATCCTCCTCCCTCCTTCCTCCTTCATCCTTCCTCAAATCTTCGACTTCTTCACCTTCGTTGGCGCCACCTTCATCGTCGCCCAAGAATAAGACATCGTCATCTCCGTTAGATGGAGGAGATCGGTGGTTCTCCGATGTCACCTTTTTCTCTCTCCTCCCCTCTAGTCTCTCTCTCTTACTTACTTTCTCCAGACTCTCTCACTCTCTCACTTTCTCTCTCCTCCTCCAGAAAAAATGGAGGTTGACATGTTAACTTCTTGGAATGCAGCGCCATTTTCTTCTTGGAGCTCCGACAATACAACCGTCAAAGCTCTTTCAGGAAATCAGCTTATTTGTTTCATCCGGTAGTGGTGGCACAAGAATCCAGGGTAGACCTCCTTAGATCAGAGTCGTGCACTGAGGCGATCATTATCCCCGACGACGACTCGCCGGAGATTCGTCCTTGTTTATCGACGGTTAAGGTAAAATTCTGGAGGAAATGAGAGCAGAGAGAAATTATGGAAAAAAATGGGGGAAATAATAGGAGAGAGAAGATAGGGAAATGAGAGTAGAGAGAAAATGAGGCAAAAAGATGGGGAAAATGAGAGGAGAGAGAAGATGAGGGAAAATGAGGGAGAGAAAGGAATCATTTTCTTTCTCACGTTGTGGTTTTTCGTTTTTGTGCAAAAGTACCCCCTTCTAATTACAAAGAGTAACCCTTACTTTCGGTAGAAGTAACCTCTTAGCATTACAAAAAGTAATTCCTAATTTCAGTAAAAGTAACTCCTTACATTACAAAAGTAATCCCTAGTTTCTGTAAAAGTAGCCTCTTATCATTTGAAAAAGTAATACTTAATGTCACTAAAAGTAATCCCTTATCATTAGAAAAGTAATCCCTAATTTTAGTAAGAGTAACCCCTTAACATTCGAAAAAGTAACTTGTAGTTTGACTAAAACCAACACCTTAGCATTAGAAAAAAAAAACCTAAATTTAATACAAGTAACCCCTATTACACAAAGTAACCCCTCTGAAAACGATTCAACAAAAGTAACCTTGTTACGAAAAGTAATCTCTGTTACGAAAAGTAATTCCTCTAAAAACGGATTCACGCTTGGGTTTCATTATAAGGCACAACTTGGACCTTTTTATTAGTTGGCCACATATTTGTTCAAGGTGTGACCTGCTTTATACACAAGTTTTAGCAGCCAAATGGACTAGCTACTTAGTGAATTAACCAAGTACTGACAAGTGGCCACCGAATCGTACAAAGAATTGCAACAATCAACATATACTCTGTTGACGTCATGTTAGTAGAGACAAAGTCTCAAAAGCTCATAATCTCGTTGTCAAAGCAAGAGAAGGGCAAGAGAGATAAGTTGGTATTTCTTTTTTTTTTGTTTTTGGTAATAAGATAAAAAGAAATCTCGATAAGTTGGGGGAAAATAAGTTGGAGAAAAATAGAGGAAATTCCAACTTGCTAAAGGTGATAATCGATCCCAAGACCTCCTGAAACCGGAAGGGAAGCTCTAACCACTAGTCTATCCCTGACTCTTAATTGGTATTTCTTATTGATCTGTCTGTATTATTGCATTGCCAAAAACAAAGAACATATACTCTTCTATGGGCTGTCTTTGGTACATTTTGTACCCCACCCTTTGCCTGAACACCATTGGCTCCTACCTGTCCGCCGTAGTTTCCAGTTTGGTTTCCTGGATAACAGATACCTCCACTTTATTCCTCGCCTAATTAACATGGCACAAAAACAAGGTAAATCACTCAAACACTATTAAAATGAATGCTTTAATAAACAAATCATAGGGTTCATCTTTGTTTATTGTCAAAGAAACCATGCTCCAATTCAAGAACACCAAAAATTACAGTAATATTTAGTCGTGGGTAAAAGTTTACATACATGATTGATGATACATAATGTCTTCTATGTCCTGTAATCCTGTATAGATAACCAGCAGTAGTAAAGACTAGAAAACATTTATTTTCTTTCTTGAATAACAAATTGCACTTACACCTCTAATCTAACAGTCCCAGCTTTTTATAACTCTCCACAGAGTCTACCAGAGTTTCCTCCAGCGGTCTGTAACTCCAACCGAGCTTCTGTAATTTCTCAGAACTGACACCATTTCCATCAGCAATCTCGATCAGGCTGTCAACACAGTAAGCAAAGCACGATTAAAACAGAGTCGCCAAAAGCATCAGATTAACTCATTCCAAACAAGAATGACTTTAAGAATCATATTCTAGAATGTCTCTAAGAATACATAATAGCTACATATTTTCTCGAGTTAAGCAATACCTAAATTAAGATTGACTTCAAATATCATATTCTAGATCTAGAATGCCTATAGACAAAGTTCTCCGAAAATAGCTACATGTTTTCTCAAGTTTTAGCATACCCTCCCTCTTCGGACGAATTATCTTATTTTCACAATAATAGACTACATGTCTACATTTGACTTGTAGTTAGACCTTTCTCAAACTCTGACCTGTAATAAAGTAATCATCTTATTTTTTTTTGGTATGTTATGAAATTATTTTTTAGATAATTTTGGCTATCATGATATTATATTAAATCTTGGTAATTTAACAAATGATGATCAAAGACAACGAGTTTGACTTCTATACTGCATTGTCTCCCCTTTTTTTTCTTTTTTGAAATTCAGGCCGGACTGTAATTGGGAGCATGAAATGGTTAATCTACAATACCCTAAGTAGATGTTGACAAGTCATTCGTAATTCACAAGAAATGTTCATTCCAACTGACAGATTAACAAGGGTCTTCATATATATGATTGGTGAAAGAGAGCAACAGGACATTCAGGGAATTGATGAACCAGAGAAGAAGACAAGAGATACTTTTTTGGATAATTATAGTTGGGATAGATGCTTCTCAGCTTGTCCACCAATTCCTTCACCCTAACAAGATGAGATGTGCATATATATCTTCCTTCAGCCTCAGGCTTCTCAAAGACCATAAGCAGGGAAGCAGTCAGATCACGCACATCTACAATCATCCGAAGCTTGTTTTCTGTTGATTCATATCCTTCTGTCATCTCAAGCAAATAATGTTTAGTCCTTTTCATGGCGAGGCAGGTTAACTGGAAAATAAATGCAGTCTATAACATGGATTTACAGCATATATAGGAACAGTCGATAACAACTTAGGATAAGCCAAGATATATCAAACCCTTCCCACCCAGCTGCATTGCAATATCTATTGATGCCTTATGTCTATATAGGTCAAACACAAAAGCATTCGGTGTCCTTATCGCAGAGCTTCAAGTAGCACTCATCTGACATGAGATGGACTGGACTAAATGAAATGCAAATGAATCTTATTCTCTAAACAAGATCTGCAGGATTACGCTATCACCAGAAAAATGCCATTTATAAGAGGTATGATACAAATAGTCAATTGATGGAGAAAAGTTTTTGTTTGTCTCGTCTTGACCTGTGATAGATCACCCCACAGATACAAATTGCATGGAAGATTAACAAACTACATATCGTAACATTTTTTTCCAGATAAACAGCAGCATATATATTTAAGCACATCAGTCATTGAAATATTTATTTAGCCATGCCTTCTACAAGACCAAAAAAGAAGCTCCAAGATTCTTTTGTCGGGATAACTAAACACAGACAGCTTCAGCATATTAGATTTTCCAGAGAGATGATACACAAGTCAATATTTAAGTAATTGTCTGGGACGCTGGGCAGCCGCTATAGCTAGTATACTATATGAATTAAAGACCAATTCCAAATATCTATTGTACTTGCATCAAACCTATCTTACTACTTACCCAGATCGTACATTTTATCCTCGACACTCTGACATTGTTAAGGGAGAAAAGTTAGTTAAGAAGCTGTTAAGCTTAGCTGGCAGTTAGTTAGTATTCAGTTACAAATCAGTTAGCCCAGCTGATTACACTTGTATAAAAATAACTGATTGTATGATTTGAATGATCAATCAATGATAAAACAAATATCTCTTCTCCTCCTTTCCTTCTATCTTCTAAATTTTCTCTCTGTTCTTAGCTAAAATTCGGCAGAGACTTTGATCCTGCAACATTGGTATCAAAGCAAACCGATCAAAACTCATCCAAATTGATTCATTTTTAGTTCATGAGAATCTCTATGAGATTGCGGTTCTACTGAGCTAAGAATTTCAATCATCGGATAATTTTTTCTCGGTCAAAATTAACACCCTATTTTGTCAAAAATGAGGAAACTGTTGTTTCTTACAAATTCTCAGTTCATATAAATCTCTGTAATCTCCTGATTCTGTCGAACAAAAAATTACAGAATTCTGTTGCATAAATCGCAGTCAAATTTACACCCTATTCTGTTCAGAAATTTGAGAATTTCTTTTGTAAAACTGGCACCTGCAACTAGATGTCGCAGTCCTATGGATGAACAAATTTAATCCTTAGAGCAGAAATTTCACGCTCAATCACAGAAGGTTGATGATCAGTCCAAGAAGATTGATGATTTGATGACAGTAGTTCTGGAGTTGAAGAACCAAATGATTGAGAATGGCACTCCAAGTGGTGAAGGAGGTCAGGGAAGTCCTAGAATTCCTAAAGCAACAGGACCTAAACCTTTGGGGTATGTTCCTGAACTGGAGTTTCCTAAGTTCGATGGATCTCATTGTAGATTGTGGATTAGAAAATGTAGCAAATACTTTCATTTGTGCAAAATAGCTGATGACCAAAAGGTTGATTTTGCATCACTTTATATGATTGACAAGGCTGAAAAATGGGTAACTAGTTACCTTTCTGTGAGGAAGAGTGTGGATTGGGCTGAATTTGTGGTGGACTTATCTGCCAGATTTAAAGATGATACAACATTTAATGTTGTTGAACAGTTTAATAAACTACACCAAACTGATTCATTAGAAACTTACATTGATGAGCTTGAAGATTTAAGTTCTGTGGTCTTACAACATCATCATTCAATACCTGATGAATACATTTTGGAGAGCTTTGTAGGAGGTCTAAAACCTGGAGTTAAGCCCTTTGTGAAAGCTTTAAAGCCTACAACAATTTCAGCAGCAGTAGAGATTGCTAGGCTACAAGAGGAAACTCTTAAAGCTCTTCAACCAAAGTCAACCAAATTCTCTCCATTTTCATCCAAACCTTTGCCTCCTTTATTACCTACACCAAGCCTGCCAACTCAAAATCCTACTCCCTTTTCAACATTCAAGCTCACTCCTAAAAATGCTAAGAATTTTAAGTATATTCCAGCTGATGTGAGAGCTGAGAAGATAGCTAAAGGCCTTTGCTATTATTGTGATCAGCCATACAGTAGAAATCATAAATGTCAGTTTCAAGAACCTCAACTGTTTACAGTAGAAATTGCTGCAAATACTGGCCAACAGGCTGACATTGATGAAGACAGTGAGAATGATGTTGATATTGAGCCTTTGATTTCTGTTAATGCTCCCTCTGAAAATCAGAATTTTCAGACTATGAGAGTACAGGGCAAGGTGAAGGATAAACTCTTCCATATTCTAGTGGATTCAGGTTCTACTCACAATTTTTTAGACCTAACTCTAGCTAAGAAACTTGGGTGTAATATTGAGTCCATTCTTTCTCAAGCAGTAGGAGTGGCTGATGGCAATCACTTGCAATGTCAACATGTTTGTAAGTGCTTTCAGTGGAGTATGCAAGGTCAACATTTTGAAGCTGATGTTTTGTTGATCTCATTGGGGGGCTGTGATATGGTTCTTGGAGTGCAATGGTTAACTACTCTAGGGCCTATTTGTTGGGATTTTAAAGCATTAATGATGGAGTTTATGCTGAATGGTAATCAGTTCGTTTTGAAAGGAATCCTCAAAAGGTTAAGGTGGTTGAAGGATCACCATCATCAAAATTGATGCATTATGCTGTTCAGTTATGTGTCCTGCAGGTGAGGGACTTGTCTTTCATGTCTATGGAGACAGACATGTCCACCAATTTTTCTCCTCACCTGGAGAAGTTAAAACAACAGTACCAAGATCTTTTTGAAGATCCTCTTCTTCTTCCTCCACATAGGGGAGTGTTTGATCACACAATTCCTCTGGATCCTGGTTGCAAACCAGTGAACATAAGACCCTATAGGTATCCACTGAAGCAAAGGGACATTATTGAACAGTTGGTCCAGGAGATGTTAGATAGGGGTATTATACAATATAGCTCCAGTCCCTTTGCATCTCCAGTTGTTTTAGTTGGGAAAAAAGATGGAACATGAAGGCTCTGTGTTGACTACAGAGATTTGAACTCTAAAACTATCAAAAACAAGTTCCCTATTCCAGTAATAGATGAACTTCTTGATGAATTGGCTGGAGCTACAATCTTTAGCAAGTTGGACCTTAAGGTTGGATATCATCAGTTGAGGGTACATGTTAATGATATTTACAAAACAGCCTTTAAGACACACACAGGTCATTATGAGTTTCTTACAAATGCCTTTTGGCCTTACAAATGCCCCTGTTTCTTTCCAAGGTTGGATGAACAATGTGTTCAAACCATTGTTAAGAAAGTGTGTGCTAGTCTTCTTTGATGATATCCTAGTATACAGCAAAAATAAGGATACTCATTGGAATGATCTGGCTGCAGTTTTTGAATTAATGAGGACCAATTCCATGTTCATCAAGGAGAGTAAATGCAGTTTTGCAATAGATAAAGTTGAGTATTTAGGGCACTATATCTCAGCTAGGGGTGTTGAGACTGACCCAAATAAATAAGGTGAAGGCCATAGACAATTGGCCTACTCCCAAATCTGTGAAAGAATTGAGAAGCTTCTTAAGTTTGGCTGGGTATTACAGGAAATTTGTAAGGCATTATTCACTCATCAGCAAGCCCCTTACTGATTTGTTGAAGAAGGGAGCTTTTACTTGGTCTGAAGATGCTGGTCAAGCTTTTGCTACTCTTAAAAAAGCTTTAGTTACTGCTCCTGTCCTTGTTGTACCAAACTTCAATCAACAATTTGAGGTAAAGACAGATGCTTCAAAAGGGGGCATTGGTGCTGTGTTGATGCAAAATAATCACCCTATAGCTTTTATTAGTAGAACATTGGGTTCTAAGTGGCAAAAGTTGTCTGTATATGAAAAAGAATTGCTGGCCATGGTGTTTGCAGTGCAAAAATGGGAGCAATACTTGGTTGTTACTCATTTTGTGATACATACAGATCAAAAGAGCTTGAAGTGGCTCTTACAACAGAAGATATCAACACCATTTCAGCATTTCTGTTTGTCTAAGCTCATGGGCTTTGATTATGAAATCAGGTTTATAAAAGTGGAAAAGAAAACCAAGTGGCAGATGCTTTGTCTAGAGTGCAAGGGTCAGATTTGTTGAGTATGGCCATTTCCATTGTCTCTCCAAACCTAACCGAGCTTTTGCAAGCTAGTTATTTACTGGATGACAGTTTGAAGGAGGTTGTGCATCAACTACAACAGTCTCAACATGTAGATAAATTCAGTCTTCAAGAGGGGCTCCTAAGGAAAAATGGGAAGTTAGTAGTGGGTCCAGATACTTCTTTGAAGACCAAGATCATCACCTGGTTACATTCTTCTCCAGAGAGTGGTCATTCTGGTCGAGATTTAACTATTAAAAGAGTCAAGAACCTGTTCCAGTGGAAAGGATTGAGCAAAGATGTGAGGCAGTTTGTGAGAACTTGCAAGGTTTGCCAGGCCTCCAAGTATGATCCTTCTGCTAGCCCTGGGTTGTTACAGCCTTTGCCAATTCCAGAAGCCATCTGGGTGGATGTTTCAATGGATTTCATCACTGGATTACCAAAATCTAGTGGGTATGAGGTGATTTTTGTGGTGGTTGATAGGTTGAGTAAATATGGTCACTTCATTCCTTTACCTCATCCTTATTCAGCTTTGCAAGTAGCTCAAGCTTATTTGGATAATGTATTCAAGCTTCATGGGTGGCCTAGAAGTATAGTCAGTGATAGGGATGCTATCTCCCTAAGTCAATTTTGGCAGGGTTTGTTTAGCTAGCATGGTACAGAGTTCCTATTATCTTCAGCTTACCATCCTGAGACAGATGGTCAAACAGAAATTGTGAACAGATGTGTGGAGACATATTTGAGATGTATGACTAGTGAACATCCCAAGGAGTGGCATGCTTGGCTTCCATTGGCACAATGGTGGTACAACACTCACTTCTACTCTGCCACTCAGATGACTCCTTATGAGGTAGTTTATGGACAGTCTCCTCCATTATACCTGCCATATCTCCCAGGGGAATCTAAGATAGATGAGGTGGACAGAAGCCTTCAAAGAAGAGAAGAAATGATGGCTATGCTTAAATTTCATTTAGGCAAAGCTCAGGCAAGGATGAAACATCAGGCTGATAAACACAGATCAGAAAGATCTTTCAGGTTGGAAGAACGGGTGTGGCTGAAGCTACAGCCATATAGGCAGCAATCTGTGCAACAAAGGAGCAATCAGAAGATATCTCATAAGTATTATGGGCCTTATCAAATTCAGGCAACAATTGTTAAAGTTGCTTACAAGCTGAAACTGCCTCCTACAACTAGAATCCATGATGTCTTTCATGTTTCTCAGCTGAAAGCTTTTCATGGAAATCTGCCTATTGCTACCCACATTCCTCAATGGTTTCATGGGCAAGATGCTAGTACTGTTCTTAGACCTCAAGTATTGTTGGATAGAAGAGTTGTCAAGGTCCACAATCAAGCTCTAAGTGCAATATCTGATTCAGTGGGAAGGAACTTCTGAGTCTGATGCTTCCTGGGAAGTAGCAGCTGATTTTGAGACTAAATTTCCTGATTTTGACTGTTCAATTCATTGATTTGAGGTCAAATCCTCTTAAGGGGGAAGGAATGTTAAGGGAGAAAAGTTAGTTAAGAAGCTGTTAAGCTTAGCTGGCAGTTAGTTAGTATTCAGTTACAAATCAGTTAGCCCAGCTGATTACACTTGTATAAAAATAACTGATTGTATGATATGAATGATCAATCAATGATAAAACAAATATCTTCTCCTCCTTTCCTTCTATCTTCTAAATTCTCTCTCTGTTCTTAGCTAAAATTCTGCAGAGACTTTGATCCTGCAACAGACATGGGTATAGACATGAACATGTTATTTTGGGCCAAAATTACACATACCATTCATAAATTTGCTAAGTCGGACATTCAGACACATAGCTCCAAGATTCCATCACAGATAATAGAGTATGAATAACATAGCATCAAACTAAACCATGACCTGCCAGAGTGGGGTCAGCTACAAAAGATTGTGGACCAAAAAAAGAAGAAAGCGGGTTCAAGAATCCATGTCAGAAAGCTCGATCACGAGTTACACTAGGTTTATCTTCCTTATCATAGGTTACAAGGAGAGTTGTCAATTAGATGACTCATGAGAGGTTCATTATATTCAATGGAGAGTACTATCACTCTATCAGGCATTAGCCCTTCTGAAGATCAATGTTTTTTTTATAAAACCCATTATGAGTGAGGACTATAAAAAGATCAAGCAAGACAAGCTGAATTCTGAATGTACAATAAGTACCGCGCCTTAACCAATTGCTTTACTATCTCTATTCTACAAGCCAACTCTTGAGGAGTTTGGTGTCAATGGAAAAAACAAACTAAAATACCCTCACTAACATAATAATAAAAATTAATTAAAAAAATTATGCAAACATCATTTAATCAATGGATTTTGCTACATATGCACGTGACAATTTCATGTTCGCTAAATAAAATGATTTCCGATTTATCTTTAGAGGAGCTATGTGAACCATTTTTCTTACCTATTATTTGAGGTTATTAGATGTAATAATACAATTTTTCTTTCTATTTACCTTCACATGCATATAAGTCTAGACTTCTAGTTCAATTATAAAGCAGCAGGTATTTCATGAAGATGGAAACGATATTTATAGAGATCAGTTCACAAATTGAGGCAAAAACTACCTTTCAGAAGCTCAATGAGCACCAAGCTACTTGAGTTGACAGTTGATTGCATCATAGGACCCAAAACAAGTGTTGGACAAACCGATACAACATCAATACCACTTCTTCTCGCATATTCGAAAGCTTCCAATTCAGCTTCTGTTTTAGAAGCAGAGTACCAGTTCTACAGCAGTAATTAATAGTGTTAAGCATGAGTGCAGTAGAAAATATCTCTGCGACTACAAGACCCCCCCTCCCCTCAATTTAAAAAAATTGGAAAACTCTCCAAAGGAGATGGTGAAGAGATAAGGAGAAGTAATAACAGTTTGCCAAAAAAAACACAGTACCGCTTACAATAGGTAGGTGAAATACTAGACCTTGGAGTATTAGACTCTACATGTAGCACTATAGTTTATGAAATAATGTGGAGTTACGATTATGATTGCATACATCAGTTTTCTTGCAATATTCTTTGTCAGACCAGCAATTTTCATCCTTCATTTGACCAGCAGGCCAGTTAGGATTCACGAGAACAGCAGTACTGGATGATACAAAGACAACTCGCTTTACTTTTGCCTCTGAACATGCTTTGAGAACATTCAGTGTGCCCTTCACTGCAGGTTCCATCAACTCCACCTACTCATACATCAAAGGAAAGTCACAAATAGAAGGCTATAGTTTGAAAGCAATAAATACTATCATCAAAACAATGACGAAAACAGAGTGACATTACTCATTTTAAAATTAAGAACATAGATACTTGGGAGCATTATGCTTGCTGACAGTAGCATTGTGTATCTTGAGAAGCCAAATATCCCTCAAGAGAAAAGAAACCGAATTCTAGTATAATACAATGCTTCTCTTCTAGCCACAAGATGGCATTTTATACGTGAGATAGATAGTTGCTTCCCTTGGTCATTATTAAGGAATAGCGACATCAAGGCTTCTCATCAGAGCTTGCTACCAATTACTTCAAATTTCACATGTACAGAGAAATTCTTACTCGTAGCCTCTGTTTTGTTGGACGGAGCACGTTGTCATGAAAATGATTTCCATGGAAAATCATTTTCCAAGGGCAACATTGTAATAAATTTACCTTTTGGTTCCTCGCAAGAAGAATTAGAGAGAAAGAAAAATGGAAAAGGTGGGGAGAGGATGAATGGAAGAAGCAAAAGACAAAGACAAAGAATACAGAGAAAAATTTGACATTCTTATCTTTGGAAAGCAAAATGTTTTCGATTCTTGGGAGAGCTATTTTGGTTCCAAGGAAAAATATTTTCTAACCTTTACAAAACATCCAATGGAAAATGGAAAAAAACATCTCAAGGGAATTGTTTTCCTCCCAAAAATACATTCTCTTAATAATATGAATCTTGACAACGTTTAGATGGATAAATAGATGATAAATAGTTTTACATGAAATTGAAAAATAGTCTCAAGAAGCAACTTTGAGTTTGATACTTAATTGCAACTACACTAAAATCCAGATTGATAGCCTCTCCGAACTTCGAAATCTTGGCAAGAATCCGAGGAAAATATTTTTTATACTTCATAAGAAAGTAAGAATTAGTAACATATGACAAAAGCCACTAGCATATCTGAAAAGCACGTTAAATTGGTAAAAATTGCTTTAATTAGTATAAAAAAAAAAAAAAATCAATGAATAATCATTAAAACTACTTTCAATTTAGTGAACAACAGGATGGGGAATGAGATCTAAGGAAAAGAACTAACCTCAAACACAATCTCTTGATAAGAAATTCTCTTACTTTCCAACAAAAATGATATGATTAATATATGTCCATTCATACAATTCTTATATATAGTCTAAAAGTTTACTGAACATTTAGTTATGATCAAAGTAAGTTCTAATTTTCGTATTTGCTCACTAAAACTTCTAAAGAAAAGGTAATTATTTCCAAACCCAATTAATCAAGTAACCACATCCTTCAACCAAGTATTCGTTCCACGATTCTTCCTTGTCAAGGATTGGATAACCGGATCCACATCAGTGTCAGTTCCATTCTAGTGTCAAATTAACAAAGGATGTAACTATCTAGCAGCTAGAAAATTTACGATAAAGTAGGACCCCCCTGCATAAGAAAGCTCTAGATAAAAACTCAAAATGTAAAAAGTTGCATGTGGCCTACATGTTCAGAGTTCTTTTTTTGTTTGGAATAAGGCTGTCATTTGTTCATCTGGGGCTGTTTGACAAAACAAAGCCTCTCTTCTGTTACAGTGGATTACTGGCTATAAGATAAGAAGGTTGAATGTTTGGGGTATGGCATGGCAACAAAAATCTGCATAGGATGGCTTTTAAAGTAAAGAGTTTCTCGACAGGGGTTTCAGTCTGTAGCACATGCCTGCTAAGTCACACTAAAGGAGGTACCGAGGTAGATTCTCTGTCAAAAAAGCTTATATGATTGATTATGCAGCCACCACAGGAAACTGTTTGAACGTTTGTGAGTGCATGTGATGAAAACTAGAATGTAGTTTGATATAAAGTTTTACCCCCTTCTATGAGGCATCATGTGCCTTAATTTGGTGCTTTGTACTAGGGATGCTAAGTATAATGATCTGGTCTGCCTTAGAGATCTTCCCAGGAGCTCTCTTAACTAGTGTGCTACTCGATGTAGTTTTGGAGTCTGATGTCTTGTTGGCTCCCTCCCTATGTTATACAATAAATTATTTTTCATTCCTGAAAAAGAAGATAGCATGCCTCTTTGTGTCGAATGTTGCATATACAAAACTACTTTATTTTAGCTCACAAAATCAATACATGGTCAACAAACTCTAAACTCAACTTAAGAGAGCAGCATCTTCTGTGAACCATGGTCTGCACTTAATTCAATAAGGAAAAGGAAGCCCGAATCTGGATACGGTCCTGCCATGCATGAGACTCTTTCATTTTCCTACAAATTCTCCGCTTTTTTCACTTGCAATGTTTCCTATTTTAGGAAGTTGCATATTACTTGCAACATTGACATTTTTGTTAATATATTCTCTCTTTCTCTGTCCTAGCACATGGGATCCCTTTTTTTATCTCTCTCCCTCCTAAATTATTGTGCCATAATCCAATGTTGGAAGTAATGAAGAACGGAGGAAGCATTAGTTATATGATCTTAATTAAGGGGAAATGACATTGCTCAAATGTTTCAATTGACATTGTCACGGGCCACTTTACGTACAACAGAGAATTTGTACATTCCTCACTTCTCCCCCCACTCTAACCAACAAAAATTGAAAGAATCAACTTCCGACCATTTATATGGAGAACAGGAAAGTATGCTTGCCTCAGGATTAGGCACAGAAGTGGAAGGAACGGGACTGGCAACATGGAACACACCAACACATCCATTTATGGCAGTAGACATAGAATCGTAATCTAGTAAATCAGCCTTGAAAAGTTTCAACTTTTCTGATGCTTTCTCCAGCTTCTTCAAATGCTCATATTTGGGATCACCTGCACAACATTCAACAAAATTTAGCCAGCTAATAAGTATCATGTTTGCTTCTTTTTTGAAAACTATCACCCAGCAAAGTTCCTTTTGACTTGTTTATAGTCTAAATGCTGAACAAAAGCAGCATATTTGACTGTAGAAAAATTATAACTTAGTAATGCATCTAGCTCCCATTGCATACGAGAAAGCGATGACCATGAATCTAGTAGAAGCATATTGTTTCGAACACGTTTAATTCTAATATCATTATGATACTAGGAAATAAATTGTTCTTTCTATTTATGGACGCATGAATTTGTTTTTACAGAATATGGCCAGGTATAACATCGAAGAATGTATTCTTATATAAAATTAAAATCAAGACAGGATTTTGTTCCATTCCAAAACAATACTCCTACGCAATCGATGACATACACATAAAAAAATTGCCATTAAGGCTCCGTTTGGTAGGGCGTAAAACGTTTTCCCGGAAAACTGTTTTCCTCTATTTTCAGTTTTACATTGTTTGGTTGGCAAAAGAGTGTAAAACCATTTTCCCTTGGGGTAAAATTACTCTCCCAAGGATGGAAAACCATTTTCCTTTCAAAATGAAGGGAAAACTATTTTCCTTCTTTCTCTTGTACACTCCTCTCACTACCTCCTTACTTTCCCTTTCATTTTCCTTTCATTTTATCATTTTTTTTACATCGAACCAAACAACGGAAAACTAAATCTGGAATTGTGTTTTCCATTGTAAATTGTTTTCCATGAAAATCATTTTACACTGAAAATATTTTACGCCCTACCAAACGGAGCCTAAGTGATAAAGGAACTCCATTGATAATCGATTCCACAACTGGAAATACCAGACCCAAAACCCATGAAACTAAAATCCTGGGTATGACACTGCTCTTAGTCTCCTACCCCATAGTTTATTTTGAATTTACAAGAATACTGTGACATACTGACATATGGTAAAATATGGGCAGCAAATAGCGTCACACCAAAAAAATACTAATACTTGGTCTCTTGCATTATTGTATCTTATGACATAAATTCAAAATTAAATCCATTTGATGCTCTTAATTTTTTAAAAAATTATTATACAATTTGATGTTACTACTGTACATTCTTTTATAATTTTGAAGCAAGTATTGCATGTATTTCAATCTAGTATTATTGAACAAACCAGGTGGAGTATTTCAAAGATAACATTTTTAAACAGGCCACAGGAAACAGATAGTTCAAGAAATAAATTATTAAAATAATTGAAATGGATAGAAAAGAGGGAGAAGTGAGTAGTTACTAGGATTACGAACGGTGCCGTGAACAGTGTAATCGGAGGAGAGAAGAAGCTTAACAAGCCATGAAGCCACGTATCCTCCTGCACCCGTCACACATACAATTCTGCCTCCATTCGCCATTCTTTTTGATACTATGCTTTGTTGATTTATGAGCGCTCTCTCATTCTACCTGCGTCGTTGAAGTCAATACAATAGTAGAGAAATCCTACTTTAAATTTATATTCTCTTTCTCTGCATAGTGGTCCAGTGGAGTTGGTACATGACATATGTGATGATGAATAAGTAACCGATTTGTGACGTGTCAATGTATTAAGTAAAGGGCTTTGCTAAACAACGCCCTAAAATTTCCTATTAACGCCCTAAATACTGTATTTTTATACTATATTTTTATACTGTATTTTTATACTGTATTTTAATACTGTATTTATATATTTTTATTTCTTCTCTTTCCTTTCCCATTTCCCTACCAACACCACCAGAGACGTTGGTGCCACCACCACCATCACAAGAATGTCGCCGCCGTCGCCGCCATTATCAACACCTTAGATTTTCATTTTCACACCTGAGATTCAAATTCATGAAAAAACCAAATTAGAGCACAGGGGCATCACCCTTTCACGCCATATTCACAAAATCGTAAGCTTAAAAAAACTGGAAAAAAAAAAAAAAACTGAATTCTGTAAATTTTCCAAAATTGAAAGCTTAAAAAACCGAAAAAAACAAGTGGAATCAAAGCAATTCAAACCAGAAATTTCACCATGAAACATCTTCAAGGTTTTTAGCAAGATCTAATGGCCTAATTGGATCGAAAACCATAGGCGCCTAAAATTTCCGCTCTCACCTACGGTTGGGCGGAAATTGAAGACGCCTGACCATAGGATAGGGCGTCTGCCATTTTCACCCAACCACAGGTTTGGGCGGAAATTTCAGGTGCTTTAACCTATGGTTAAGCGTCTTCAATTTCCGCCCAACCGTAGGCGAGAGCGGAAATTTCAGGCGCCTGAGATTTTTTTTAAAAAAAAATTATACCTTTTTCCGGCGAGTGTTGACGGGATGACGACAAGGTGGTGGAATTTTCCGGCGAGTTCTAAACGCAGGTGCCTTTGATTTTGAGTGGATACTTCAAGTCTTCAATGGTGGGAAAATGGGAGGGAAGGGGAGATAAAGCAGTAAAAGGGAGGAGAGAGAGAGAGAGTAGTAAAGGGAAGGGGTAAAAGGAAAGTGAAAGGACATGGTGGGAACTGGGAAATGATGAGATGTATAAAATACGTATTTAGGGCGTTAATGGGAAAAAATAGGGCGTCGTTTAGCAAACGAGTAAGTAAATGAAGTGTATAAAATTTATTATTTCCTCCATTCCATAACCTTTTATCGTGGATATCTCCTTCTCCCTTATGGGAGTTGTGAGTGTGATTTTTTTATTTTTAGGTATGAGAAATTATTCTTATTGGTTGAAGTTCGAGATTCAGGAAGGTATTGGAATCTCATATGCTGTTAACATGACTCGATTAAGAATGTTCTTCCCAAAGTATGTCAGAATGATAGACTTCTTCAGCAATAACTGTTTGTTTAAGCAAATACAAGGGGGCTGCGCTGTATTGCTCGATCTGGTTCATTATAGTTTCTTCAAAGACGAATTTGATTTAATCTTGCTTAATTATATCCTGTTTTTCTTAGATGCCCTTTGGCCTTCAATTATTGAAATTTCTCTTTAAAAAAATGTTCTTTCACCAATTATTCTCCATTCTCTCTCCTAAAATCATCTTTTCCCATACAATATTATTTAAACTAGCATTTTTTGCATGCGATGCGTGCTTCGATTTTTTCTAGGCGGAAATTTGGTTTTCTTCGACATAAGTAAGAGTTAACATTTAAACATTAAACATACGAAGTACAATTGTTTTTAGTTGCAAAATTTGATTGTTTAGTCTCTGTCAATTAAGTCTCTCACCAGTCTATTTTTTTTGTTACTTTTCAAAGTCAAATTCTATTAACAAAATAGAAATTTTATTGAATTTATTTATGATTTCTAATATTATAATTTTTTAGTTGATTTTTAATTAAGCACTACTTCATTAAATTAAGCATATAGATAAGGGAGATCGAGAAGTTGTTCGAGGCAACAGCGTGTCCAAAGACCGAGAAGGTGCCTATAGGTACCTATTACCTGAAGCAAGAGGCGGATAATTGGTTGAGTATTACTAAAGCTGCAACGCAAGCCTTGCTTGGGTTTGGGTGGGAACTCTTCAAGGAGAAACTCAAGGAGAGGTTCTATCCATATGAACTTCGATGGCAATAGCAGGAGGAATTTTTGGGGTTTACTCAAGGTTCGATGTCGGTGCAGGAATATACCGACAAGTTCACAGAACTATCTAGATTTGGCCCATATATAGTGCCCGATGAAGCCGAATGTCTCAAATGTTATGTGAAAAAGATGAACCCACGATTGAGACCATTGTGTTGGGATCTTCTGTATCCACATTTCAGGAAGCTTATGAGAAAGCCTTGAGTATTTATGCTTCAATCAAAGAGGAAGAAGTAGCTGCAAAGGCCCAAGCTGCAAAAAAGCCTATTGTATTCACATTCTAGAATGCTACTAAGAAACCGAAGTTTGAAATCAAGACTTCTGGTAACAAGGATGGATACTATCAAGGATCAGACCCCTCTTGTCAGGCTCGATCTTCTCTTTGTCCGAGATGCAACAAGCCCTGGCACCCAGGTAAAACAAGTCAGGGAAACCCGATCGTCTGTTTTCACTGTAAGGAACATGGGCACAAATCTTTTCAAAGTCCTAAAAAGGCTGACAACAATGTTGCTGGAAAAGTCGTAGCACCGCCTGCTCAAATTCAAAACCGTATCGACGTTAGGACGCGCAAGGAAGCAGAGACTCATCCTGATGTCATAACTGGTACTTTCCTCGTAAACTCTGTTCCTGCTTATGTTCTATTTGATTCCGGTGCAACTGTTTCTTTTATATCCGTCGATTTTGTAAAGAGAGCAAACTTGACTTACGATGTCCCCGTGAGGTCCCAAATATCTCTTCCCACTGGAGAAATTTATCCTTGCAATCTTGAATATAAGGATGTCTCTATATCCCTTATGGGATCCGAGCTTCAAGCAGACTCAAGGATTACATCATACTTGGAAATTGCCAAAGACGACAAAGTGAGGTGAGGTAATTAAGGTTCAAAGCATCGCAATATATAGTCATCCAAGGAGTATTGTTTAAAAAATCAGCATCAGGACCTTACTTGCGTTGTTTAGAGCACTACCAGTGGCCACAAGTCCTGCAAGAACTTCACGATGGCATTTGTGAAAACCATTCTAGCGGATGAAGCCTTTTTAATCTTGTGTTGGTGATAGGATATTATTAGCCAATGATGAAGCAAGATACCATAAGGTATGTGACGAAGTTGATAGTTGTCAGCGTCACGTAGGTATGACACAAAAAGCATTTGAAATATTGCACCCTACTTTAACTCCTTGGCATTTCATGAAATGGGGGATGGGCGTAGTTGGAATGCTACCTCCAGCCCTAAGACAAAAGGTCTTTATGTTAGCTCTAAAAGATTACTTTTCCAAATGGATAGAAGCAGATTCATTTCAATAGGTACGAGACAGAGAGGTAATAGCTTTATACATACTAACATTATATACAGGTTTTGGAGTCCCGTCAGAAATAATATGCGACAAGGGGTCATAGTTTATAAGCAACAAAACGAAACGTTTTTGCGACGAATGGAACATTACTATGTTAATTCCAACGCCACGATATCCGTAAGCCAATGAGCAATCAGAGTCCAGTAATGAGACCATCATCAAATCATTAAAGAACCACCTTAAAGCAAGGAAAGGGAAATGGGCAGAAGAACTACCATATATCATATGGGGAAATAGAACGACGCCAAGAAAAGTAATGGGGCAAACTCCATTTTCATTAGTGTAGGATGTGAACTCTTCTCCTACTATTTGAAGTTAGTATCCCCACTTCAAGGTATGGCCTCATGACCGAGTCGGAAATATCGATACTAACTCATATACAATCTAGTCATTCTAGATAAACTCAAAGATGGAACGCTAATTGGATGACAACCCAACAACAAATCGTCGCCAGAAGGTTTATCAAAATTGTCCAGGCCGAAACGTTTAAAGAAGGAAATTTGGTCCTGAGAAAGGTATTTCAAAATACTCAAGAGTTAAGTGTAAGTAAGCTAAAGACAAAGTCAAAGCACAAAACTATAAACACGATATTTTTTTTTAATCAACTCAAAACTAAAATTCTCCTATCATAAGCACTCCTTATATAACATATAGGAGCAGACAAATAAAGGCTAAAAACCCTTGAAAACCGACCACCTTTAGACAGGTTTTAAGAGTTACAAAACTCCTTGATTCAAGCCTCTTGAGAAGCTCATTTAAGGGGTTGTTACAAGGGTTATAATCGGCAACTAATTACATGCTTAACACAAGCCTAATCACTACCAAACACACATGCCTAATCATGGATCACTTTATTAGTAATCTCATGGTTTATTACAACCCAAAAATAAAAGCAAATAGAAACCCATACATCACTTGGGCTTTCTTTACAACCATACATGAAACCCAGATAGAACTTGGGCCCTTCAATATTGCATGTCACTTTCAATCCGCCATCCAAGTTAAGAAAGTAAAAACACCCACAAAAGAAGTTAAACACGTCCAACTTCAAGCAACAACTCCTTGGGCCTTTAATCAATATCCCATGTATACAACACTTAAATTCAGCCTAAAACGTGTCCAAATTAAGTGTTTGACTACTTTTTCCTTAAGTTCGGAATGTTAACTTATTGATGGACCAATTAAAGTCCACTAATTGACCGAAGTATGGCTGTTAGAAATATAAGTATCAACACTATTATAGTTCTAATTCCTCATATAATGTATGGGATTTTCTTCTGGACCTTGGACTTGCATCACTAGCTAATTCCAACAATTTCTTAGTAGTTTTATCATAATTGATGTTAGTTTCTCATAATTATTTGAAAGGATGTTTTAAATCGTCCATTATTTAGATTTACATTTGCTCATTAAATCAGAACATGTGATACCACATAGCTTAAGGTTGGGAACATCCTATATGCTAGGGGTGTTTAAAAAACCTGACCAGCTTGATCCAACAGTTGACTCGCTGAACCGACCAAAAAAGTGGGGTACTTTTCAGAAATTTTGCAGTTATACCCAACATCGGAAAAGTGAGTTGCGTCACAGCCCAATGTTTTTTGTCAACCAGGTACCCGAATACTGCTCAACAATTGCTCAAGGTAAAAGTCAAAACCATTTAATTTGTCGTAGAGTAATCAAAGATTCAATGTAAGCTATTCTACTAATATAAGTTGTCAATCAACTACATAAGCTTGACTTTGTAATTTATAAACAGACTATAAACTTCAACTTAAGTTGAATTACTTGCACACTAGACTTATTGCTAGCTTTTGTTAGGGAGTTGGATGATGGCAGTTATCGATCTTGCGGCTATCAAGTGGCAAATAGTGATGTTCTATGAATTGAACAACATAAATCAGTATCATCATTGTATCTCGTTAGTGTCGTTATCGCAACATAGTAGAAATAGCATAGTGCCATTTTTGGCAATTCTAAGTGCCAAATGAATTATTTATATTCTTAAAATAAGTAAATAGGGTACCCTTTAACCCAACCTGGAAAACTGGATACATTTTTCGAGTTGGATCACCGTCGGACTTTTTTAATTAGGTACCCAGAAAACTGGGTACATTTTTCGAGTCAGGTCACTGTTCATATGGCAATCATGTATGAAAGTGATTTATCTCCCAACTAGCCATTATCACGTCCCAGAAATTATTGAAATGGCTAGTCACCAGAGTAGAGGCAACAGAAGGCAGCACCACCTCTATAATATGCTATTTGTGGAAAGTGTTTATCACATTTGGCTTCAAAAAAAGAAAAAAATCTTTGATAATCAGCTTATGCTTCCACAACAAGTTTTTAGAGTAATATTATTTCACATTGCTTGTAGAAATAACCCCCAGATTAACAAGTTGCTACTGATGTAATAGAGCTCATTCTATGGGTTCTAAGCTTTGTAATCTTTGATTCCTGATGTTGGTAAGTTGTAAGGGCCTCTGGAGGCTGCTGTTTCCCAAACCCTCCCTAGGAGGTGGGGGTGATAGTAGTCTGTAGTTATTCCTTTGGTTGGGTCTATACTTTGTACCTCTTTTTTTTGGTTATCAATAACAATTTTGAATTGAAAAAAAAAAAAAAAAGAGTGAGGAAAAAGAAAAAAGAAGCAAACTTTGAACCCTTTCCTTGTGCCTATCTTCATCCTCTGTCTCTCAGTTCTCCTTCTTCGTGTCTAACTTTCCCCCCTCCTAGCTATGCCAATATCCTCAAATCCTCTTACTCTCATGATCTCATTCCCTCTGACCTTAATAGGACCTTGCCCGCTACACCTCCCTGTTGGATAAATCCCTTGGTGTCCTCCATTCCTCAATCCCTAAGCTCTCTTTGTGTGGCTAGTCACATTCACTATTTATCTCCCGCTTCCCATGAATCCAGGTACCCAAGTTCTGTTATCCTACACGTTTGAAATCCAAACCCCCACCATAACTGTTACTACCCCTCTTCTTGAGGATGCTAAACTTGCCCTCCTTTGATCTTATTGTCTTTTCGGTAAGCTGGGGGGCAATCCCCACAGCTAATGTCATAAATAGAGTTAGGAGAGATTTAACTTTCATCTTAGAAAATTTCTCTATCCGCCACCTTGCTAATGGGTGGTTCTTGATCAAGTTTTCTAACCCTTTAGATAGGAGTGAGGTTTGGGAGAAGAGACCTTGGTTCGTCCAAGGTCACAACTTCGTCTTAACCCCTTGGAGACCATTTTTAAGCTATTCTTCCAAAACATCACCCAGGTGGATCAGTGGGTCAAGATCCCTTTCCTACAAAATGGGTATTAGTCATGGCCTTACCTTGCTACCCTCACTAGAGAAATTGGTCACCTCATCAAGTTAGACAGATTCACCCTCCAAAATGATGACAAAGCTTTTTTTTTCTCGAGTTTGTCTTAATGTGAACATAACCAAACTAGTTCCTCGCTCTATCACCATGTCATCGGAATATCAAACCTCTGAGTTTTTTCTCTCATATGAAGGAGTCAATGAGGTCTGCCCCCTTTGTGGGAACAAAGACCATAACCTCTCCAATTGTCTGCAAAAATCCGCTCCTTGCTTGGAGCTTATTGTGGCCAAGCTTTGAGGCCAACAATATCTATCCACTTTCCCCAACCCCTTCTCCTTAAAGTAAATGGTTCTATGTCAAACCCCAACGTCACATCAAGACCCGCTTTGCATACCGCACTCCCTTCAAAATTGGTCGTCTAATTCAGCACATTACCCCTCCTCGTGACTCAACTGAAAACTCTCTTCAGTGTCAGGAAGTTATGTTTCTCACACCACCCCTTCCATTGCCAACTTATGTCCACCTCGAACGCTATCGCTTCTCTTACAAAATTTCAAAATCAACAACCTTGAAAATTAAACCCCCAAATTTCAGACCCACTCATGATTTTGGGGTCCTTTATGTCGACCCCCCAATTGATGACCTTGATGACACATTTCTCCAAGATTTAGGGGTCATCCATAATCATCATAATGTTCTCTTTGATGCAGACATGACAAAAAACCTGGGGCAACCTTTCACCCCTCTAGTTATTGGGGAAGCGGTGCTCTCGCTAGATGGTCTCAAGCGCCAGAAAAGTGACACCTATGAGGACTCCCCCTCCTCTTTTAATTATTAATCATGCTATTAAGGACTAAGTTTTTTGGGTTACTTATGGGAAATTTTAGTTCATGTTTTTATGTTCCTGTTTTATGTACTTGTTTAGATGCTTTTTTAGTTTACTTCCTCCTAGTTGTTTCTAATTATGTCTAAAGTCCTCATCATTTTGTATTAACTACTACCTATGTAATCCATATGCTTATGATTATGGAGTTACATATTTTGCTCTACTTAATTAGCTTTTGCTATTGCTACTATGTTGGTGTTTTATTGTTACCAATTTTTGCTTTTCGAACCTTCTCCTGCTCCATCGACATATTTTTTAATCTACAATACACTTCCTTTTTCAGGTCCCTTGTTTTTTTTCGAATCTCATTCCGTTGGCCTGCACTAACTCCAACGACGACCAATTTTGGCCTGGCCTAATCTGGCACTTTCGACCTTAGTTTAATGGGTTGTTCCCACTATTTTTTGGCTTTAAGCCAAATATGGACCAGGCCTTATCCGGCTTAATGAACCGAGTGTCTTCCACTTGCTTTTTAACAGGGGTATTTTCCGCCCCTAACTAGTTTGTTTCTTTTCTCAGGTCTTTCAAGACCGAAAAAGGTGTCCCCCTACTAGGTCTCTTCCAAACTAACGACTTTTCCACAACAAGGTTTTTTAAATGAAAGTCTTATGCTGGAATATACAAGGGGGGAAGAACCCCAAGCTCTTGCCGAATTAATTTATTTAAAAATAAATGCAAACCGGACATCGTTTTTATTTTAGAAACTCGCGCTAACTTGCTAAATAGCCAACGTATCTTAAGAGATTTGCATTTTCATAACAAATTTGTCATCGACCCAATCAACCGACGCGGGGGAATTTGGTTTTGGTCGAACAACGATAATATACCAATTCATAATCAAGTGCTTAATGATACTTTTGCACACCTACATATATTGTCTTGAAACCCAATAACAAAATGTACTCCATCATTGGTATCTATAATCCAGCTCAAAATGCTGACAAGGATGTTTTTCTGGTCAGACTCAAGTAATTACGTCCTTCAATTACAAACACTTGGTTAACTGTTGGTGATTTCAATGAACCTCAAGATAAATTCGGGAGTGCCCCCTAAAAAACACTATAACGACTAATATACTGCATGGATAAAACTTTAGCAATTGATGTACCATGTCTTCAAAAAGCATTTTCTTGGAAAGGAACTCATGAAAACACCTCTATTATTGAAAGATTTGACAAAGCCATCTATAGTGCAACTTTTTATAATCATTTCCAAAAAAGTTCTATCTTCTATGACAACTTTACAATATCCAATCACGCCCCACTTATCTTCTATCTTTTTATTGAACCCACCATCTTTTGGGTCAAATTGGTTTATCAAAAATACCTAAAGAATCATTCTTTTTTCAATTACAAATGTCAAACTAAAGACTCTACTATATGGAAAAAAAATCATGCTTCGATGCAACCTTCTTCTAAAAGGAATAATATGGAAAATTGGTGATGGGCCTATGATCCTCTTTTGGAAACATAACTGGTTTTCTGAGGTTAGCCTCCTCTCTTTATTAAATTTAAAAGAAACCAACTGGATGCCTCTACTTTGCTTAAAGAATTTATTACCGCCAATCGAACTTGGGACTTTGAGAAACTCCATCTAAAGGTCTCTGAATCTAATTATTAAATTGATCAAAGGCGTTCCCTTACCGGTCTATCCTACTCCAGATAGGTTAGGCTCTAGCTCTTCTTGTGAATTCACTGTCAAATCTGCTACCTAGCTCGGACATAATCTCCCTCCTAATATCCCTAAATGACAATTTCGATGGATTTGGAATTTGGACATCCCTCCAAAATTAAAAAATTTTCTTATGCAAATTGACCATAATAGCCTTGGTGTTCGTGTTACCCTGGCCAATAGGAAAATAATTCCTATCAACCTTTGTACTCTGTTCGACTCCAACTCGAAGACTCTAGACCGTCTTTTTGGGGAGTGCCCCTCCCTCACCCCCTTAAAGATATTGCCCGACCTTCAGCTCTGGCTTCCTTTCTCCTTCTCTAATGACACACTATTGGAAATTCTTTCCAAACTTCGAAAACAAAAATCCAACTTAAGCAAATTTATTTTGTTAATATGGACCATTTGGAACGAAACAAATGAAATTATATTCCGCCAAAGCGCCCTCAATATTCATAGGATCCTTTAGTAAGCTAAATTCTTATTCTCATAATGGTCCCTTAGGAATGCTAAAGATCACTACTTTTCCTCTGAAACCCCGTTCTCCACCACTTCCATTCCTCCATCAACATCATCTATTTTCATCGCTTGGGAGCCACCTCCCCTTCTACATTTCAAACTCAAATTCGATGGATCAGTTCGTCATTCTTCTGCTGCTCTGGAGTTATCATTCGAGACACTCAAGGTATTGTTATTAAGGCTACTACTTTCAACCACGACACCACTTCTATCTTCATGGCCGAAGTTATGGCCCTCCACCACGGTATTCAGTTGGCTATTCAAGACAACATCACTCATCTTCACATCCAAGACGACAACGTGCTCATTCTTAATGCCCTTAAGGGCTGTTGGACCCCGCCATGGTAGATGTGTCACCTTTTTAAGAATATTGACCAGCTCCTCCACAACCTTCACCGTGTGGGATATCAGGCATGTCTATAGGGAAGCTAATAAGGCAGCCGATTGGATCGCCAATGTAGGACATTTAGTCAATTATGTTTTCCTTATTGATGATTGTACAAGTTTAGAGCTTTCTAATTTTCCTGTAAATGATAAGGTAGGAGCTCCCTTCGTCCGGAGGTTCTCCTAACCTTCTTTTTCCTTACCTTTCTAAAAAAATATAGATACAAACCGTGTGTCCGAATTTATGCTCTGTTCATTTGGACTGAATTAATTAAAATTTAATTCGGTTCAGTGTAGTTCAGTCACTTTTGTTTAAGTTCAATTCAGTTTATTTAGTTCAATTCATCAGTTAGTTTCTTCTTACAATTTTTATTCATTTCATTTCAGTTATATTCAGACAAATTCAACACAATTTAATTTAATTTAGTCTAGAAAGACATAGGCGACCTTTACTTGTATCTAGTGGTGTCAAAACAGGTTCTCAAACAGGTTTTGGGTATACCCACGGTGAATCAGGTCATACCCGGATAGGTCAGGATTCTGATTGTCAGTGTCCCATGTCATGATTGGTCAGGTTTTGTTGAACTGGGTCGAACACATTTGAATCATTGGATTCCCGGGTGCCGAACAGGTATGAGCATTCCATTTACGAACCGATCCAATCCCGGATATGATCACCCGTTGATATTTTTTTTGCCCGGTTTGCGCAGGTCGTATTTAAATTTCATGTACGGTTGCGTTAAGTCAAATGTACTCGGGTTAAATTAGTAATGACCTTAGTTCGATCATTGTGACACATCGGGTCCATTCGCTATTGAACGTCCGTTCAACTTCGGGTAACTCTTGATTGGGCCATCTTGATTTTGTTATGTATTTTGTAAATGAATCATATTAATAAAAGTATTAAGATCGACATATATATATACATATGTGTGTGCGCGATAAATATATGGATGACAACGAAAAACCAATAAAAACACTATATTGATTACCGTGATGTTTAGTGCATTCTCTTAGTCAACTCTTATTTCGAATAATTAACTACGTAAAACCACTCTAATTAGGGGTGATCAATGTCGGATATCGGATCCGATCCGATCCGAAAATTCGGATATCCGAAAATTTCGGATCGAAGAATTGCGATCCGAATTCGATCCGAAATTTTCAGATATCTGAACTTTTCGTATCGGATCATCGGGTTTTCGGATCAGATACCGGGTTTTCGGATCGGATCACCGGATTTTCGGATCGGGCTCGTTGACATTTTTTAAAAATCCCGATCCGTATCCGATCCGAAAGCCCGAAATTTTTTTCCGGATACCCGATCCGAAATATCCGAAATCTTAAAATCGGATTGGATATCCGAAATTTCGGATCGGATCGGCGGATTTTCGGATCGGATATTTTTGCACACCCCTAACTCTAATGAGTAAAGGACTAGAACGACTCTTCATAAGTTTTAATATTATATACTATAACCAACGATAATAATAACGAGTAGACCATTAATTTCAAACTTTATATTGATGATTTATTACTATAAGCATTATGATTGATATATAAGTTTGTAAATAGCTATGATGGTAATGAGAATAATTATACTAATAAACATAAAGCGACAATGATAATAGATAAAAATACAATTAATAACAGTTATAGTAGCAAGGCTAACAATAACAATAGGAATACAAAAAATGAACAGAAATACTAACAATAACAATATAAATACTAATATGTTGAATCATTTTAATATAAGATTGATATCAAAATAATTGTAAAACCAATCTAATACTATATTGATTATAAATTAGTATAACGACTCTTAATATGTTATAATACTATAACATATGACAATCATACATTCATGTGTTTACAACGACGGTTATGTGAGGCCTAAGTGATTACAACGAGGCCGGATTCATAAGTTGCACAACCATATAGTAATTTAACACTTAGTCAGTTACTCGGTTATTCCCTTGTCCATAAGCATTATCATTTCTTAAATCTCATATCATTGACCAAAAAACAATACGAGTATAATGTGATCATAATTGGTGATAATGATGATTAAAGTCGATCAACACAAGCTAATACGAGTATAACATGACGAAAGTCCATGTAGGGGGTAATGACTAGGCTAAACTAAATTAGTACATAGATTAATGTATTGCATTTCGACTATATGTCAATGTATAGATAGTGTATAGATCAATGTATTACATCTCTAGCTAGTATACATTAGTATAAATACAAAGTAATATAAATGGATTTGTGTATAGATTAGTCAATGTAAGTGGGTAACCATTATGATAATCGTCCTCGAGTGTAATGTGTTTCATAAACAAAGAAATCTACTTGAATGATTCAAATTACATATTATACTAAACGAATGTGTCAATGGTAGTTGATAGGAAATGCATTTTGAAACAAAAAACATCTACTTGAGCTATATGTCTTAACTTTGTATATAGTGACTATAAACAAACTATTTTATCAGTAGTCTTAAATACTTTAGTACGATATAATAATATTGGAATCATTCTAACTAATACGCGATTGATTATTAATGAGTATAGACTCTTAATATGTTCTAATAGCATAACTAACGATAATAATAATGAGTATTATATATTAACTACGAATATGCAATCAATTAGTGGATATGAGATTACTACTATAAATAATTATATTATTATTTGAAAAATGGGGTTATAAGGTATGAGATTTGGGGTTTAATTAGGAATGTGAAACATGGAGATTAGTTGTTATAAATAATAATTTGGTAGGATAATTTGTTTCTTAAGGCAAAATCCAAAATCATCTAATGGGAAAAAACTAAACCGTTAGATCATCATAATCAAGGGCACACAAGAAAATAACACAAAGCACAAGGATCATGAATATTAACCGTTAGATACATGTCATAAAACAAACTGAACCGTTAGATCCTCTCCTACCCTATTACCTTCTACCATCTCTCCTCCAAACCTAAAAAATCCTATTTCTCTATGTTCAGCCGCTACTCTTTCCATTGTGCTGCTCCTTCATTCCTTTGTCTGTCCTTGCCGAAATTCGGCCGCCACCACCACCCTTCCTCCCTTTTTTGATGCTATTTCTCTCTCATCTCTCACTCTCGTCTGCTAGCCTCTCTCATCCTCCACAACCAATGTGTTCGTTCGCCTCTCATCATCCTCGCTGAACATTAACGTCATTCTCGCTGCACATTGACGAAATCTTCCCCTTAACTTCACCAAGTCCGTTGTCATCCTCGGAAGGAATGGATTTCACCCCTCAGACCGGTCTTCTCCAATAAAGCATAATTGTTTGTCCCTCAATCGCCACCCTCATCCTCGCTCGTCCCTCCTCGAAGGCTCTCCACAATCTCTCATCCTCGCTCGTCGCTCGTCGAAGAACCAGCCACCATCTTCGTCGAAGACTCATACACCATGTTCATCTCAACCTAAAGTCACTGTGTTTTCGCACCAACACCCTCTCGTCTTCGCCGTCGTTAAGCTACGATTTTTCGAAGTCGAAGCTCTGGTCAAGTTAGGTTTTGGATCTCTAATTTCATTTTAGTTCTTGAATGATTTTCGATTTTTATTTTTGTAGTTGTTTTTGTTAGATCTGTCAAATGTTTCTCTTTGATGTGAATGTTTCCTTGAATTATTTTTTTAATTACTCATTTCAGTCATGTTTCTCTTAGATGAGTTAGTTTATATATTCTTAATTTATTTCAATTTATGAACAATTTTTTTTCCTTACTTTAACTACATTCACTCGATTCAGATTGCTGTAGTTTTATGATGAATTAATATGGTATAACAGAGACATCAATTCCTTTTTTTTATTTTGTTGTGACTAATGTTTTTGTTAATGGTATGCTGTTGAATTTGAAGCATGGGAGATGTTCCTGTTTCTTTGTCAACTTCATTCCTCTTCTCAGAATGTATTTGATGTAACGTATTCCATTGCTTCTCAAATGCTGAAGAATTGCAAACTTGGCTTAAGATTCTTATGGCTACTTTTTGCAATACTGGTGCTGAATGCCCATATTGCTCCCACCATTATCCAGATGTTAAGTAATGTTGTCGGTTAGATTAACTTTTGTCATTTACTTTAAATGTCAAATTAAAATAAGAGAGGACACAAATAATTCAAATATAAATGAAAATAAAAATATAAACCAATACATGATATTGAAAGTGTAACCCTCAAATAGTCAAATGGTCTCTTCCTTTTCCCTGTGCTTTGTTTGTGCAGATGAAGAATAAGGGGGCTATGATCGGATAGTAATATAGGGAGGTTCCAAACCTCAGCGTCCGGAAAATTATCCATCCATTCTGAATTGCAAAAAGCTTTGTCTAGTCTTTCATAGATTGCCTCGGAATTAGACCTATTGTTTGTCCAAGTATAGTTCACCCCATGATAAGGAATGTCCAATAGGTGGTTCGAGAATTTCCAATCTAGAAACTGCGTTGCTCCTCTTAAAATCAAGGAACCTCCAAGTTTTTGTCTATTGTTTTCTACCTGATTGAAATCTCCAATCAACACCCAATTGCCTTTGTTACTGTCCATTATAGTAGTGAGATTGGACCATGTTTCCGGCCTATTATCCAAGACAGGCGAACCGTAAACAAACGCGGCATAATAATTAAAACCAGTTACATCCTCGATATTACAGCATACATAGTTTTGTGAAATGCTAAAAGCAGAAACTATTACATTCTTAGACCAGCAGAGAAATAACCCCCCCCCCCTTAGCACCATCCGCATCAATCCCCTTACACCCTTGAAAACCTAGCTTACTGAAAAAAGGCTCTAAACAAGAAACCTGACACTTGGTTTCAGACAGGAAAATACAGTCACTACTATTAGTACTAGCTATGCTGGAAAAAAAACCTAAATTTTTGGAGCTAAGATTTTTAAGCCCCCTACAATTCCAACTAAGAAGACTCATATCTTGAAGCAAGACTGTTGGTCAGCCGCACCTGAAATCTTCTTCTTCAGCATAGTTTTCCTGATAGACTTCAATCCCTTGGACCTCGGATTCTTAGAGCCTTCTTCTCCTTGTGCTTTGTCGTCCGAAAGGTCTTCATCACTCAGTCCAAACTTTAGAGTGCCTTTCCCTTTAGTTTTCTTTTGAAATTTCATGTGTTTGGCTCTCGGAGGATCAACTAGAACCGGTTCATCAGTAGGGGGGAGTTGAGGTCAAAAATCTGAGCAGCGGATGATTTCTTTGCCTTTGCTTCGAACGACCTCAGATACTGCGCTATCAAACCCTTAGGCTGTCAATCTCTTTTTTTCTCCTTTTAATGAAAGGTGTGGGGGGGGGATCGATTTCTTTGCGTGCTGCCTGCTTTTGTTCATGAAGGGTTAATGAAAAAAGAGTGGGGGGAAACTCATGAAGGGTCTCCTGCTTTTGTTCTCCAGAGGAAGATCCAGTGTTCTCTTAGGAGTATTAGAGGTTGGTGCCTCAGTTTTAAGAAGGCAAACAACATCAATTGGGTTGACATCAATGATAACCTAACAGAACAACAAAAGGGCATCACCTCGATTGATCAAGCTCAGAAGGATTACGAAAATAGGTCTAATATGTTGAACGATATAGAGATAAAGTCGGGTTATTGGAGACAAAGAGCAAAATCCAGGTGGGACGAGTTCGGGGATAAAACTTCAGCTTTCTTTTACAAGAGTGTCAAAGGAAGAGCCGCGAGAAATGAAATTAAGGCGATAAAAGATGGGTTGGGAAATTGGGTAACGAACCATGCACAAATCAAAGAGCTCTTCTTAGAGTCTTTTAAGGAAATTTATCAATGTGACAAGAGCAGTGAAGAGGCTCTTCTTGTAGATGACCCTTTTTTTTCGCCGGTGGTCGCTTTGTCCCAGACCCATATTGATCTCCTTAGCAAACCATTCTCAAACGAAGAGATTAAAGCTGCTTGCTTCAGCCCGAAGCCACTCAAATCTCCTGGACCTGATGGCACTCCCCCAATTTTCTTCCAGCAGAACTGGGATATTGTGGGAAAGGATGTCATTAATAGCGTGAATTCTTTCCTTTCCTCAGGCTTCTTGCTAAAGGAGCAGAATCGAACTTTCATCACCCTCATCCCTAAAAAGGATAGACCACAGGAAACAAAAGACTTTAGACCTATAAGTCTGTGCAATTCGTCTTACAAAATCATAGCCAAAACTCTTTCAAACAGACTTAAATTGATTATGGGAAACATAGTGGATGAGTTCCAGAACGCTTTTGTCCCGGGAAGGCAAATGGCGGACAACTGTTTCATCTCACATGAAATTATCAATTGGGTTAGGAAGAAAAAGAAGGGAAATAGTTTCGCGGGAATTCTGAAGGTCGACCTGAGCAAAGCTTATGATAGAATCAAATGGGATTTCGTGGAAATAATGCTGAGAAGGATGAAATTCCCAGAGGTTTGGGTACATTGGATCATGCAATGTATCACTACTGTGTCTTACTCAGTATTGGTGAACGGAGAACCTACCAAGGTCTTTCGCCCCTCAGCTGGTCTCAGGCAAGGGGATCCACTTTCCTCCTACATCTTTATTCTTTGTATGGAGGTACTCTCGAGAAACTTATCTATGATGCAAAACAACAAGGAGCTTATCGGTCTTAAAATTGCCAGGAATGCGCCAAAAATATCCCATTTGTTCTTCGCGGATGATGCTTTGTTTTTTTTCAAAGCTAACCCAAAAAATTGTTGGGCCATTAAACAAGTCCTCGCTACATTCTGTGAAAAATCTGGAGAAAAGATCAACTTTGAAAAATCTCATGTTATCTTTAGTCGTAATACTCCGCCAAAGTTCAGGAAGATTCTCAGGAAGCCTCTAGGAGTAAGGGATAAAGAGAATATAGGATCCTACTTAGGATGTCCGATGGAAGTCGACGGTAGAACCACCTCAGTGTTCAACGACATCACTACCAAAACGGCCAACAAAATTCTTTCTTGGAAATTCAGCAACATTTCCCAGGCTGGTAAGCTTATCCTCATTAATACAATTCTGACTGCGCTAGCCTCCAACATTATATCGATTTACCTTCTTCCAGCGAAAACCACTAGGAACATCACCTCTTTACTCCTAAAGTTCTGGTGGTCGTCTTCTATGGACAAGAAACCTATATATTGGAGGAAGCGTGAACTCCTTGAAAAACATAAATTTCAAGGTGGATTGAGCTTGAGAAATGTAGCGCATGTGAATAAATCTATGCTGTTTAACCAAGCGTGGCGAATTCACAAAAATAAAGACTCTCTCATTCATAAGCTTTACACGGCCAAATATAAACAAGATCCAATACAGATGGTCATGGAAAATGAAACTCCAAAGAATGGGTCTTATGCCTTCCGCGGTCTTTTTCAAGCAACAAAAGCGTTCAAGGAAGGCCTTTATAAGAAGCTAGGAAATGGAAGGTCAATAAGAATCGACACTGACAAATGGCACGCAAACATCTCCCCAAAGCCCAAAATTCCGGAAAATCATGAGTCGAGAGAGCAATGCGTTTGGGTCTCTGATCTGATTGACCAAAACAAAAGATGGAAGCCATCTATCATATGGGATTTATTTAATACCGGGGATGCACGAGAAATTTTAGCCACTCACATTCCTCATCAGGAAATAGAGGATGAGATTGGGTGGACGAACTCGAAATCTGGGAACTTTACAGCAAAGTCTGGGTACTGGTTCCTGAATGGAGGTCAAAGAGATCATACAATACTTTCCAGCACTTGGACCAGTTTATGGAAGTCGGATATCTTTCCTAAATGGAAGTTCTTCCTCTGGAAAATTTTTAATAAGGCTCTTCCTACTGCTGATAACCTCGAGAACATCAACAATACCTGTTGCCTCTGCCAGCAGCAAACTGAGTCCATTGAACACCTATTTAGGGATTGCGTTCTTTCGCGAAGGATTTGGAGGTGTTCTTTGGGGATTGTGGCATCAAACGGAAATCATCTTACACTTCAAGAATGGATAAAAAACTTTTTGAATTTATTCAAAAAGAGGAAATCGGAGGATAGTCGAGGAGAAGAAATTGATTTTATTGCAACTTTGTGGGGAATTTGGATCCATCGGAATGAAATCATTTTTAAGGGCGAAAAAACAAACCCGATAAGAATAATGCATATCATCAGTGAACAGTCCACGAGAGCAAAGAGTGCAAGCAAAGAGGAAACCTCAAAGCACAGCAAACAGCCGAAGAGATCAAGAAAATGGGAGGCGGACCCAAGCATTCTTGAGTGGACGATAGGAGATAAAACCACAAGTAATGTTCAAGTTTTAGTGGTGGATGGAGCTTGGAAGAAGAAAGCGGGTTCGAAAGAATGGCAAGCAGCAGTGGCTTGGAAGAATATTAGTAAGGACTCTACAGAAGAATCGGCTCATAAAATCTTCGCGAAATTTCCAGCGCAAGCAGAAGCATTTGCAATTCTCAAGGCGATTTCGGACATGGCTTGGAGAACAGCAGGGATAATTATATATTCGGATAGCAGAGAAGTTATTATGGCTTTGAGAAACGATGAAAGTTCAGATAAGAACATTAGTAGCATTGTTAGGGATATCAAGAGAATAGCGAAAAGCTTCATGTTTGTCTCTTGTATCAAAACTGATAGGTCGCAAGTTAAGTTAGCTCATAACCTGGCTACACAAGCAAGGCGGAGCTAATTTTTATTTTTCTTTTTTTTTTTACCTCTTGTCAAAAAAAAAAAAAAAGTCAAATGGAATGTAATTTAATTTTTTTATTTATTTAATTATTAAATGTAAGCAAATTTATAGATTAACATATTTAAATGATGTTGTTGATATAAAAAAGTAATTGAATTTTAATAATATCTTGTTGATTATTGTCGGGTTCAGGTTTGAAAGCAGGTCTGTCTGAACAGGTCAGGATATAATCTTGTTAGGTGCCGGTCAGGTCTGGGTAATCCCAGGTCAAGTTTCGATCAGGTTTGGGAACTGACCCTTACAGGTCGAACCAGGTTCAAGTTAGGTCAGAATCAGATTGACCCAGCAATCAGATCTGTTTCTGACACCACTACCTCTATTAAAAGCCCATAGAAAAAGGTGCGCAGGGTGTCATGAAAGTAATAATATCGGCCCACACTTAGCGTACAATACAAACAGGCAACACCGCAACAGTAGTACGTTAACGTGGGCAAATTTCAGATCAACCAAATGTTTAAATTCTTTTTCTTTTGGAGTTCAGTTTCGGTTACCTTCTTCTTCGTCAAGGCATGAATGCGCGATTAAATTGAAGTGAAAACAGAGGAGAATTATTCGGAGCAGTATCACTTATCATTTCACCGAAATTTGCTGGAATAGCGACAAGAGTTTCATTACAAAATCCATAATTAATCGGACCTGCACAAAATCAGAATCAATCTGGTCTTCTGGAAATAATTTTAGTGAGGCGTTTTTGGCGATCAATTGATTCAATCAGAACCCTTATTTTCAAGTAAAAATGGGGAATGATTGGCAACGAAAATGGGGAAACGTGAGATCTTTCTTGGGAAATGCAACGGGAGGTTTAAGAGGCGGTTCCAATTTAGCTTCGTGGGTAGTAGCTGGTACTTTAGCTTATTTTCTCTGGATTAAACCTTCTCAAGATCTCAAGCGTCAACAAGAGGTAAATTTTCAGCTTTCAATTAATTCATACGAGTTTCGTTTTTTATTAGAAGCAATAAAGTCATTAGAGGTTAGACCAGGTTATCGATTTAATACGTAAAAAAAAGTGACATGATGCAGGCACATTTCGTGTAAGTTGCCGTTGTGATATACACTATTCACTGTTCACGTACTCTAGTGACAAATTCTTTTTTGGGTATGTTTGATTTATAGGAACGGGCTGCACTTGCTGCGGCAACGCCAGATCCTTATAGGTACATTGAGAAGCGCAAACCCGTTCCTGATCCTCAGGTCATTTTTTTTTGTTTGATTTTTCAGTCTGCCGTTTTGCCGCGTTTAAATTGGTATTTTTAGTAGAATTGATTTGTGTTCTGGGTTGGATGACTGCAGGAAACTGGGTTAAGATACGGCAACAAGAATAAACCCAAAGAATCTGAGTGAGGGTTTTGAAAATATTGCTCTTTCTTGTAAGTTAACAAGTGTTGTTGGACGTTGGTGTTCTTCTTACTTGAGCTGTGAATTATAAATACGAGATTGTAGTTTGTCACTGGTGTGTGTAGCTTCTTGGCCAGTTAAATTTTGTGAATTCATATATATTGCTTTAACTTAGTGAGATATGCCTATACTGTTAGCTGATTTGGCATTTGAGAAGAGTGTTCATCATTGTTTCACTCACATAATACTTCCAAGGGTACTAATGTTGTATGAAAACTTGTGTTTGCGCTCCTGATGGTTAGATCATACTTTTTGTAACGAATAAATAAAATGAACCTTTGAAATTGATTCTGCTTAGTTTTCCCTGCCGCCCTTTTGCAGTCTCAACTTATGGAGTGTTCCACCTTTTAGTATGTAATTTAAAACAATTTCACCCAAAGCTTGGATCTGTTTGTGTGTAGAATTTCGTCAAAAGTCTTGTTTGGGTCATGTGGCTTCACCAGATATTATGATGGAGAGGAACATCCTTGGTGCTATTTTACTTGCAGTCTCCAACTCTGGACTTGTTAGAAGTATCTGACATGGATAGAAAAATCGTTTGTAGGCCTTCCTATTGTATTTCATTGATCATAATAGTCAGGTTGCTGTCATACATTTTCTTATGTTCTCCAATCGACTGATGATGAAGTGACTTTATACATCTAGGATCCTGGGATGTTCCATAACATTTACTCTAGTGGGAAGGGTTTGCTAAGTACTCAGGTACTGGACAGATGATAGAAATGAACAAGTGAAATAGGCACAAACGAGATAGTAATTGTATTAAGGTGAAATCTCAGCAATTTCACAATACAATCCTTACTTTCGAGAGGTTAGGTCTCTCTTCATGCGAATCCTTTCTTTCACTCAATTTCTAGATAATTCTATCGAAAGAGCTTATCCCCTATTTATTACAACTTCCTACATTCTCTTTCTTTCTCTACTACCATACTGCTGACTCTCCTCCAACTGATTCTGTTATGAGCCGGGAAAGATTTCACTGACTACCCACTCAAATAATGCCAGCTGTAGCTGCTTGATTAATGATTTTATACCCTTATCCATCTTTCTCCTGTAGTATGTGTAGAGTATAGGATGCTGAGAGGATGTGTTAGCAATGTCTTTATATATTTGGAATAACCTGTTTGGTTTAATAGGGGCTAGAGTGGGTTCATTCACCTATGTCTCGTCATATTGAGTCTTTTATGTTTGTTTTAGGAGGACATAGAGAAGGAAATTTGTGGAGGTATGCATGCTTGCCCATTCCTTGGCTCCATGGTTAGTATGGTATGATTGAATCTCTTGCTATGGAGTTATAGGCTTTTAGGTGAGAAGACTATAGGAGAGAAAGGGGAATACTTTGCATCCCCTTTGGTGCTACTGTTTAGGTTTCTTTGTGGGTTGCTTCTTGGAGATTTAAAATGTGCACGGTATGCTTATTTTTATGTCATGCAATCTCTTAAAAAATCATGCCCTATATCTTTGTCTGCAAGTACAATGCAAAATTGTTAAAAGTAGCAAGTATCACTTAAACAACACAGGACATGCAATCACAAAAGCATCCATTATTGTTGTTGATAGGAGGAACTTAAAAGAAGTTGACTATGAATTTGGATATGTAGGATTTTGATTGTTATTTGTAAGATGTATAAACGGGGACAGTGCTTAGTATTACAGAATTAAGGAAAGTGATGAATGGGAAGTTTTTGTTGAGATGGAGAGAAGATTAATGAGTTTGATTTGTTTTTCAACTTTTTGCGTAGATGAAATTTCAGTGTCTCTGGGTTTCATTGATGGGATGAATGGAGGGTGTATAAATATTGTCAAGAGATCTGGCATGACGCTTGACTGATTTCTTAGTGAATTTTGAATGTGGTTGTGCCTGTTGAGGTTACATTTCACTGATTAGAGATTATATTATATGGTTCAAGTTTTACAAGATTCAAGCAAGCTGTGATAAAGGTTTTACCGATACATTTTTCAGCGTAACTACGATGTCTGTGCTAATATAATTAGATGAACTCTGCATCATTCAAGCTCTGAATATTGACCTATCTTGGAGCCTCTCTTTGAGTTAATTTGTTTACTTAGGAGCTGCTTTAATCAAGTTTTGACCTTTTTTTTTTAACCACACAGAGAACTTGGACACTTTTGTAATTCAAATCAAAGTGCCTTTACTGGTGCTGTCAGCCTGTCGCTATGAACAAGTATTATATTGCTAAGAACTGATATTAGGGAAAAGGGTAACTTGGATATTATGTTCACGAGTTAGCTTGGGGAATAAGCTAGGTAGTGTATAAGGAAAATACTTTATATATAGGGATAATGGGAGAGAGAGGCATGTTGAAAATGGATAAGTTCAGTGATGAAAATTATTGTTACATGGAAAAGCTCCAACCTCTCAAAATGTTGGCTAGGTTGTAATCGGTGTTAATCATGTGAGAGGTTGGAGCTTATCAATCATCCACATGGATCACATCCATCAAAAATTGCAAATATAAACAACTTAAAGCGTAGTTGGCATTTTTTTTTTGGGTGCCTCCTAGGCAAAAGTTGCCCTTGTTGGTTCTGTTATGTACTTTGCAGTTGGTAGATATCTAGTTGGTTGGTAGAAGGGATGCTTTTCCCTATTGGTTCATAGAATAGTTTTGGTCTATTTTGTTTTTTTTTTTTTTTTATAAGGAGAACAAACTTAGGCTAACCCCCTAATCTGGGGGCCAGCCTAAAACATCTTTTCGGATGATGAGGGAAAAATCCAAACAGTACCAGGGGGGGGGGGACCAGTACAGTAAGGAGGGGTGGTCATTTGCTTTCATAGCCATGAAGTCAGCAGCTTTGTTAGTTTCGCGAAAGCATTGACGCAACTGACAGTCCTGAAACCCCTTAGTAGCCAAACATGCATCTATCACAATGTTAGAAACTTCCCACGGAATACGCCAACAAATCTTCATTGAATTAATGATAGCTAAGTTATCTCCTTCAATAATGATATTAGAAATATCAAGAGAAATAGCTCCTTTAACTCCTTCTCTACGAGCCCAAGCTTGAGCTTGCAAAATAGAAATATTGGGCCCTAAAGACTTGGCACCAGCTAGGAGAACCTCCCCAGAATTATTACGAATAACCAAACCTAAGGAAGCATTCCCATTTCTAATTTTAGAGCCATCAAAAATAAGCTTACAGTAATTAGGAAGAGGGGGGGACCAAATAAGATTTTGGCCTGATTTATCTAACTTGATCATGGGCTTTTTGATGCTAGAGGTGGAAACGACATTATCATTTCCATCATCCAGATCAGTCTTCAACCATTACTCATAAAAGTTCTTAATTATAAAACTAACACGACGAGGAGAAAACCCCTCATCATTGAAGATACCTTTGTTTCTAGTGAACCAAATAAATCACCAAATAAAAGCAGACTTAGTTATGTGATCATCAGAAAGAGTAGAATGACAAACCTCAATCCAATAACGGAAAGGAAAGGAACTAGATAAATTAATATTACCAGGACGGGAAGGCTAAGAGGCACTATCGTGGAGGCAGGAGAATACTTGTAAAGTAAATGGACACTCAAAACAAAGGTGAGTCATAGTCTTCTGAGAATTAAAACAAAGAACACATTGCTAAGGAACAAAAACTTTACATTTTTTAAGTCTATCCTTAGTAGGAAGACCATCATGGCAGGCTTTCCAAAGGAACATTGTAATTTTCGGAGGGACATGAAGCTTCGAAATCCAAGCAAATTCTACCTTCTCAAAATTTGGATTAAAAGCTCCTTGAGCTAAAAGGGAACCAGACTTAACGGAGTATTCTCTATCTGTCGTCAACCCCCAAACAAGAGAGTCTGGCTGAGGAGACGATGACACAAGAATAGAAGAGATCTTGGCCACAATATGTGAAGGTACTACAGTTTCAAGCTTGGAACATTTCCACCCCCAACTCTTTAATAAACTCACTAACTGTAGCACCTTCTGAGAGAGGACTAACCACCATACTAATGGGATATTGAAAAATCCAATTATCCTCCCCAAATCTAATGTCTTTACCATTTTCAACCTGCCATCTTAGACCCTTTTTAAACAAAGGCCTGATGGACATAAGCTTTCTCCATTGCCAAGAAGCTACTGGAGAAACATTATGAGGGAGGATATCACTAGATTTACTATACTTTTTTTTTAACTAGACTAACCCAAAGATTATCTGTATGTTTGAGAATTTTCCAAAGCAACTTCATTTGAAGGGCTACATTATTGACTTCAGCTTTTCTTATACCCAACCCCCAAATTGTTTCGGAAGACAAATTTTATCCCATCCAATCAAATTAGCAGTTTTATTCAAGTGGTCTTTATTCCAGAAGAAATTCCTATAAGACTTGTCTAAATTCGAAAGAATAGTCTTTGGTTAATAAAAACTTTGCATTTGATAATTGGCTTTAGTAGCCAAGTTCGCTTGAATAAGAACCGTTCTACGGGAAAGAGAGTTGGCTTTCCACTTAGGTAACTGATTGGCAACCTTAGTGCAAACTTTCCCAAAAGTTTCCTTTGTAACTCGAGAATTTATGATTGGGCAACCCAAATACTCCCCTAAATTGTTTGATTCAGCCATTCCAAGTAACGAAGCAAAATTAACTTTAGTCTCAGCAAAAACATTCGGAGAACATTGAAAGGCAGATTTATGAAAATTAACAAGTTGGTTAGACATAGAACAATATTTATCAAGAATTAGCTTAATAGCAGAACAACTATTATCAGAGGCTCGCGCAAAATCATAGTGTCATCAGCAAAGGTAAGAAAAGGGATACGAACACCAGATTTACCTATAGGAACACCAATTAATTTATCTCTTTAATCATTAGCCGCAAACAGTTGCCTAGCAAGAAGTTCAACACATATAATGAAAAGATAAGGTGAGAGCGGACCACCTTGACGGATTCCTCTAGACGGGGTAAACCGATCACCGGGAATGCCATTGAATAAAACTGAAAAGGAGGGAGTTGCGATGCAACACCGTATCCAGGCAACCCATTGAGAGCAGAACCCCAACTTATGTAGAGTGACTAAAACATAGTCCCATTCTAATCTATCATAAGCTTTCTCCATATCGAGTTTGATTGCAATCCACCCCTCAGATCCAGATTTTTTACTAAAAGAGTGGAAGACCTCATGAGCAATTAGAATATTGTCTTGAATAAGACGTTTGGGAACAAAGGCCCCTTGCAGAGGGTGAATAATTTTTCCTAACACAGATTTTAGTCCATTAGTTATAACTTTTGAAATCACCTTATAAATTGTTGAACACAAACTTATAGGTCTAAAATGATTTGAACTCGAAGGATTATCTATTTTAGGAATTAGAGCAAGAGATGTGTGGTTTATTTCCTGAATGAAATAAGGCTTTTACCGCTCTAGTGACAGAATTACCCACTAGAGTTCAATATATCTGAAAGAGAAAAGGAGGGAAACCATCAGGACCAGGGGATTTGTCCGGAGCTAGATAAAAAACAACTTCTTTAATTTCTTCAGCGGAGACTACTGCTATAAGATAGGCATTATCTTCATCAGAGATTATAGGAGAAAGAAGATTAAAGTCAACACGATCCACAATTTGGATTTGAAATGTAATCTTTTGCAAAATTCCTTTGTAATTTCACTAGATATAATAGCTGGAGAAGAGATAGCTTGATCCGTCTCCGTAGTAAAGTTTTTAATTTGATTCTTATTTCGCCTAATGGTAGCATGAGTATGATAAAATCTTGTGTTTGCATCCCCAAGATGGAGATAATTAGTCTTGCCTTTTTGTTTCGAGTAATCATGACTATAAGATAATAATTTTTCTCTTTTTAGAAGAAAGAGAGTTTGTTGTGACTTGAGAGAAGAGCACAAGGGATGGACTAATAGATTAGTTTGAATTTCTGCTAGTTTAGAATCAACAATTCTTAGTTGTCTAAAAACATTACCAAATTGGGACGTATTCCATTTCTTTGATTCGACCTTTAGTAGTTTACATTTCTTCACAAAATTGAACATATGAGAGCCATTAAAACGAGTACACCAAGTCTTCTTGACAAGAGTGTCATAGTTTTTTCGATGACACCATATTTTTTCAAAACGAAAAGGGGGAGCTTTCAAGATTTTATTCTTAGTTAAATCTAGTGTTACTTGACAATGATCTGATGAAGTGAAAGGATGATGTTTTAGAATTGCTTGAAGGAAGTGATTAAGCTAAAGTTGACTAGCTAACCCTTTATCAATGCGTTCTAGAATATTGTTTGGGCCTGCTCTTTTTTTTTCTCCAAGTATATCTAGATCCCATAAAGGGAAGCTCAACACAAGGTATCTGAGTTAAAACATTTTTCATAATGTTGAGCCTATTGGAGTTAAACGAAGCTCCTCCTAATTTGTCCTGTTCGCAGCTAATTTCATTAAAATCCCCAAGAATCACAAAGGGAGAAGTTAGCGAATTCACATACTCAAAGATCTCTTCTCAGAAATCACCTTTATGTTGGCTTTTGGGAGGAGCATAAATAAAGATGATTATAAAGGAAATATTTTCATTTAGGAGAGTAATATCACTAGCAATAAACCGAGTAGCTTTATAAATTACTACTAAATTAAAGGGAGACTGATTACAATCCTTCCAAAATAACCAAAGCCCACCTGCTAGATCTAAGGTGGGCACGAAATCTACATACTGAAATCCACACTGATTTGCTGTAATAAGGGAGGGGGGAGCTTGGTACTTAACTTCACAAACCATGAAGACCTTAATGGAGTTACTATTACAAAAATCTCGAATGTCAACCAAAGAGTTCTTTTTTAACACCCCTCTTATATTCCAAAAGCCAGCAATCATGCTTATTTAACAAATGACACAAACCTTAAGTTGACTAGCATGAAGATTGAAGGGCTAAGGAATTAATAAGACTTATTTTAAGAATGTGGCACAAACATTCACTAATATGAGCGTTGATAACAAAATCCTGGAGAGAGGGTGAGACTGTCATATCTTGTGAAACTATAAACCCCACACATTTGAGGCTAAACACGAGATGAACCTTTACCTTAACAATGTTTCTTGAAGTGGAAAACATCCATTGACTCTTCTGGAAAAAAAGGTTGTTCATACGTAACCAGCATCACATAATGAACAACAGACAAACTGAATATATTCATCAGCAAATGAATAATAGCTTGTAAAAAGATATTGCATTTTTCTTTAACAAAGCTCTTAGGCTCAAAAGAGACAAGGCCTTCTATTGGCACACACTGACAAAAATATTTTTCCCCATTCCAATAGCTTCTGTGGCCTAGAATGGAGTGAAAAATTCCAATCCAATAGATTATGTAGCCTAAATCGGAGATTTTATTAAAGTAAAATATTATGAGAAGCAACCAACGAAATCCAATCCAACAATTTCTACTGACTAGCTTAAATTTTACTAAATTAGAAAAAGAGAGAGCAATAACTCCAAAATTAGAGGTGGCCGGAACAAGCTGAGAACAGTTGAAGCTAAACCAACCTTAGCTATGGGGTATGACTTTAAACGACATCCGAAAAATGGGCATACAACCAATAAGAGAATCCAGAAGAAGACAATTATTGTAGTCTTGTGTTCCTTCATAGCTATCAAGCTTATGAAATCATAATAGCTTGAAATTCTCAAAAGCAAACAAAGAATATAAAGCATCCTGCGAATTGGAAATAAGATGAACATGTCACCAAATACTAACAATGAATTTGGTAATGAAATTTTTTCTAAAGGAGGTAAACAAAACCATACCTTGTGGTTCACATTACATGAACCTACCTGATCGGATGGAACAAAATAGGATGCTTTGTTTGAAAGTGAAAGCCTTTTGAATTCACCAAGTTCACCATGAATAGCAGACAACTTATAATGCTGGAAATCACAGCATCTACACCTAAATGATGTAGACTGGATGACTTCAATGAAGACTCTAGCACAAACCACCATAGTAGCAGCTACACGGTGGCAGAACCACCAGTAGACCACATCAAACAAAACCCGACAGCCACGAGGCTTGGGTGAGACATTGGACATCAACCCTTCAGCTGGAATCGAGAAAACCAACACCAAAAACATTAAACAATGACCTACACCAATCATTGAAAGAGGAACCCAATACCGATTGCCCCGAAAAACCCTAGCCATGACTCGAACTTTGAATTTGAATGGAAGGAAGATGAATCCTTTAATCCAATCAAATGATTGAACTCTTAATCCCATGAATGATGAGGAAGCTCGGGATTGCACTAACAAGAGAGGATGTAAATAATTCTCATAAACTGAATTTTTTTTTCCGACAAATAACAACCTCATCATGAGGAATTTTTTTTGTCTGAATAATGACTTTTTTTGGGCAGAAAATTTTGAAATGTGCAATTAGAATTGCTAACAGGAGATTAGAAATAATAGCTAAGGGTAATTTATCATGCTTGATGATAGAAGATTTCCCAAAATTGAATTGGGGATTTCTTTTATGGCCAGGGTTTTGGAACTTGGAATTTGGGCTTTTTTTCTCTTTCTCTACTTTTTTCTCTCTCATTTTTTTCTTTCTTGTTTCCTGCTTGAGTTCGTTTTGGTCTATTTTGTGATTCCTAGTGAGTTGGGTGTTAGTCAGATACGAGGTGATGAAACTTTGGTGTCCAAAAAATACGGTGGATCAGTTCTAGAATTTTGGCATTTAAGACTCCATTTCTTAGTTGGCCAAAATAAGAATTTTGTTTGTGATTTTAGTAAAGTCTCAAGTAAAAGTTGTATCAAAAAAATAATGAATTTTATGGAATATTCCTTTTTTGTACCAGGACTACTCATTTTCACAATTATCTTGGAAGAAAAAGAAAATGAAAAGGGATTTTCCTTCTAGTTTTTTATTTATTGTTTGGGAGGTTTTGTAACCAATGGAAGTGGGAAAGCGAAACTAGATGATTGAACTAGATGATAAACTTTTTTCCTTCTAGTTTATACACCCAGGCCTTTGTGTAAAGTTTCTAGGAAAAGCACGAATTCCAACGGATTGGGTGGTTCTTGCGGTCAAGGGCTAATGTCATATATTGGTGAGGCTTCGGAAATGCAAATTAAATATAAAGTTTTTTTTTGTTTAGTAAGGTTGTGGTCGGTAGGGTGTGCAGTTTTGGATCGGGACCGGAATTCGACAGGGATCGGACCGAACCGGACCGGAATTTTTTCTCAAAAAAAATAGTTCTGAAGGTTAAAAAAAAAGTTTAAAACTTAGAAAAGTTAGAAATTTAAAGCCTTATCTTTATTATCTTTAGATTATTGCTTTTAATATTATTAGTTTTTAATAGATCGAATTTACTAACATGTTTAAACATGAGTATAAGAGATTTTTTTGAATAAAAAATTATAAATTCCGGTTCAACCAATCCAATTCCGGATCGGGTTGGAAAAATTCCGTCCAGATCGACCCGTTAAAGTTGTGGGTTTGGACAATAATTTTTGAAAAAAGTTTCTAAATGGGAGGGACAAGTTCGACCCGCTAATATTAATGGGCGGATATGGATCGCGGGCTAGCCCGTCCGACCCGTTTATCATAATATTTATTTTCTATGAAATTTAATTTTTTTAATCTTACTAATTTAGTGTTGATTAATCTTTTGGAATATATAGTTTATTTGCACTAATATAGCTTTGGTAACACATAATTATCTTTATTCTTACCTTTACAACTTAATTTGTCGTCCTTTAACATTTTTTTTTACGAAAATTTTAAACTTTCTCTTTATCTTACATTGTGATTATCAACCTTTTTTTTTTTCTTTCTATTTTAACCAAAACTATGTTTTAATCTATATAAATTAAAGGAATTTAGCTAGACTTATTTGAAAAAAATAAAGGTATTAAAAGGCCCGTTAGGCAGGGCGGGCAAGCTCGCTCGTTTATTAGGGCGGGTTATGGACAAGTATTTATGCCAACATAAAAGGACATGGACTAGACATACTAAACTCGTTGGATAAAATTTAAGGTTAAATCCGGCCCGCAACCTGCCCAAGCCCCAAAATGATCACTCAAGATCTCATTTGAATGATGGTGCTTAATTTTAAGAAAAAGACGATATTGTATTCCTTTCATATCTTTTTGCCTTACTTGAATATCTCTATTCTATATGTGAAGAGGGGTAGGACACCAAAATATTAAAATTCCTAATTTATCCAATAAATTAACTCCTTAATATAATAAAGAATAAAAAAACTCCAAAAACCACCAATAAAATCCCCAATTAAGGGGGGGGAAAGGTAAGGTAACTGTAATCAAATACGGCAGAATTAATTTATAATTTTTAGGAAAACTTTGTAAATATTTTTTATAAATCATCGCAATTAATTTAGTTTTGATAACGATTTTGCACGCATAGCGTGTATACAAGACTAGTCTTCGTAGTTCCGATGTCGTTCTTCCAGACATGAATGGAACGTGACGTGTGAGCTAATTTTCATGGTTCATCTACTTGTCTCATTTTCTTTCTCAACTTTTTCTGATAGATGATTTGGGCTTGATAATTAGGGGCGTATGATAATGCTTCAAACATTTGATGACTTTTTCTTGCATAATCTTTTTGCCTCCATGCCATGAAATTTAGAAATACTAGCTCATAGATACGCTAGGCTTGCGAAAGTTATTATTAAAAGTTAATTAATCACATAAATTTAAAGATTAATGCTTAGATAATATTTTTTTTTTGCACAATTGAAGGTTTTATGTCTTTTTTATGCAATTTATTAAGGTAATAAACATATCTAATCCTTTATGATAATTTTATATTTTTATAATGCATTTTATAATTTTTTAATACATTATAGTCATGTTACCACTATTTAAAATAACATATCTATCTATTTATATATATATATATATATATATATTATAAATAAACATACCATTTATAATATATAAAGATATTTTTTGATGCAATTCAAAGTATAAGATTCTTCTTTTTATCTTAGCATATTTCTTTAGAGCACTTGGTCTCCTCACCCCTTACATGTTACATCACCCACTCTCTAAATCCAGTGCCTCTCTCTCTTCCCTTCCTCCTCCAAAACACCACATCCCACCGATCGTCCCCAACAAAATCAAAACCCCAAACGCAGAAACCCGATCTCAAACTCAATGATGCCCCTCATTCGCGTAAACAACCACGTTTCAAATAGCATCACATCATCCCAACGCATCACGGGTTTGACGCTCACTAGCACAACATTCAACACTACGACATCCACCATTCGTGCCATCGGCTGGCTACTTCCCATGCGTTAGTGCTGCTAGCTCACGAGCCGCTTCCCCCTATTTTTTGAATTCTGATTGAAACTTAAATTTCAGATACAATAATCGTAGATTTCAGTAAAAGGTGGATGACATTTATTCTTTAGTTTAATGATAAAATTCTTACAAAATAAGGCTAAATTAAGATTTATATGTAGCAAATTCTAGACGGGGTTGGAAAATCTGAGTTCTTTTAAAATGATGCTGTGAATTTTTTAGTAAAGATGAAAACTTGGAACCTCAGATATCGTTGTTAAAATAATAACTACCCGAGTTTCATACTTTCATGGTTGCTATAGATTTTTTGTTCTTTCAAAATAATCATGGATAGAGTGCTTGGTTGAATTATTATGGTGATAACTATGATTTTTTTTTTTTTTGCTTTGCTTAAAAATCAGACAAAATCCAACTTATTTCATACGCTATGTTTGTTATGTATGATAAATGTTTGATTTTTATTTTCATATTCAATCACAAACCCCAATAAAATTGTATTTTGATTTATATTCCTAATTGGTTTTTTTATCTCATTAGAAGAATATAGATTTGTGTTATAGAAATAAGAAATACCTTGTAATCGTTGTAACTGTTTGAGGACTCCTTCATCAATTGTTTGACTTCTCTTGGACTAAACGTTTTGTATGAAGTACCCCTAACGAAATCTACACTGAGAAATGAATGATGTATATTGCACAAGAATTATAGGCAAATAGAGGTTTTTATGCTTTGTAATTACATCATGTTGATTTTTATTTTATAATCATGTAGGGGATTTGAAGAGGAAGAACAAAGTATGCAGTTTATTGAGGAAGAACGGAGGTTTTGCAGTTAACTAATGGCTAGAAAGTGGAAGTAGACAAAGATGAAAAGAATTTGTTGTGTTTAAATTGAGGGTTTTTTTTTTTGTTAATTTAGTGGTAAAGTGTGGAAGACTTGAAGTAATGTTGGGTAGTTTAGGATTCTTTTTTTTTAATTGTTTTTTAGAAAATGTTTTTTGATAATGGGCACTTGAGAATTATGAATTATTGTTCTTTGTTCTTTTTTCTATTTTTATTTATTTTTATTCTCTTGGATGTAATTTGCTTCATTAGTTGGGGTGAGATAGGAGTTTTAAAATTTTTGGTATCCTATCCATCTTGACATATAGAATAGAGATTAGTTCCTTTGCGGGTGAAGCTCCTATGTAGTGTTTTTTTTTTGAATATTTAACTAAAATAGCATTACCGTTTCTTATGGGAAAGGAGAGCATTGTATTTGTATTATGCGTTAGTATTAATAGGGTCAACAATTGTTATCGCTATTTAATAAAAAAGAAAAAGCTATTGTTATGTCTGGGCATCTCTAGATGCATTTGGATGAGGTTATTTGTCCCTGTGGAGTATTGGGGTTGTCTATATTTGATCTGGGTTTCTCCTCTATATCTGATATGAATTTTTCGAGAATGTTTGTGATTTTAGTGGAAGACGGGACGATTCTTCTTTAGTTGTTTATATTTGCCCTTTTTAGTTAATGTGGATGGAATGAAGCAACATGATTTAAAGGCCCAACCTTGAGGATAATTTGTTTAGAATAAGTTGATTTGTTATTAGGTGATAGGTAAGGGCCAACGGAAGCTTTTTTAGAAAAGGAATCACTGCATCACCTCTTCTCTCTTTCACTAATGCCACGTAGGCCTGTATTGTGTTGCTTGGTCGTTGTAGTAATTGCGCAAATGACCAAGCATGAAGGAACAACTAAAGAGGAAGTGACTAATAAGAGTACAAATATGGGTCTAGAGAGAGAAATCTCGTCTCTCTCTAGAATACTATTCCATTGATTTCGTTTTTGATTCTCGGCAATTGCTGAAGCCATGGCAAAAGGATGGAAAAAAAAGAAATGGTGGAAAAAAATCAAAGCAACCTGTGAAGCTTGTTAAGAAGCCCCAAACTGAAGATGTGAAGAAGAAGAAAAATGTGAATAAATTCAAGGAGGTAGCAACTTTGATCTGGACTTCAGAGGAGGATGATGAAGAAGGTTCGATTGCATCTGCATATATGAATGCTTCGATGATGGATCGTGCTCATTTTCAGGCTGCAAGATCTCAGGTCTCTAATTGGATTGCTGCAATTCGAACACCATTGCGTCAATATGGACTAAATAGGTGAATTCCTCCTCTCATCCTATGCAACAACTAGCTAGTAATACTATTCCTAGTAAGAAATGGAGATCCAACTTGTTTGAAACGATTAGAGAGGAAGGTATCGATTTAACTCTAGCAGATAAACAAGTGGTTAAGGAGGAAAATGTAGACTCGGAGGAAGTGTGTATTACTGAGGATAACATTCATCCTGAGATTGCATTTTGGAATTCTTCCATTGTGTGCCATGTTTGAGGTATTAACCTCCATATAGAATCACTAACAGTTTTATAAAGAGAATATGGGTTAAACATGGTATTGAACGAGTTGTGATGAATGTCAATGGAGTTTTTGTAGTGAGATTTAGGATTGTGGAGGGTAAAACTAAAGCATTATAAGAAGTTGGGCCGATCATGTTTGATAACAAAGTTGTTATCATAAAACCTTGGTCACCAGAACTTGATTTATTGGTTGAAACAGTGAAGATAGTCCCAACTTAGATCATATTGCCAAGCCTCCCTGTCAAATACTTGGGGGAAATGCTTTGAATAAAATTGCAGGGCTGATTGGTAAGCTAATAAGAACTGAAATGGCAATAGCTCAAAAAGACATTATTGAGTTTGCCAGAGTTCTTGTGGAGGTAAATGTTGATCAACCATTCCCGTATTCAGTGAGTTTTAAGCATGAGAAGGGGAATAAAATGATTCATAAGATACAATATGAATGCAAACCTATCAGGTGTGGAGACTATAAGGGTATTTGGTATCCAAAACCACACCATGCTAGAATAGACAAGACAATCACTAAGCAACCACAACAATCTCTCAGTTTAAGTACAACACTAGCCAAGGAGGGCGGTGTTCAACCTGATAGAGTAGTGGCTGAAACACATATTCGGGTCACAGAGAAGACTCCTACTGATGATACAGTAGAGACAGTTGTTGTAACAACTCAGAAAGATCAAGTGAATGTTGTGATGGTAGGTGATATGGAGGTGCAAGTGGGGGAGAAAGATCATGTTCGCAATAAATAACTCAGGAGTACGGAATGTGAGAGGCTTGAATAGTCCCTTGAAACATAGCGAGGTTTGGAAATTACTAACTCAATATAAAATATGACTAATTTAGGTTTCTTAAAACCATGGTGAAGGTAGTCAATTTCCCTAAAGTTTGTTCAAATTTTTCTATTGTTAGAAACTATCATTTTCACAAAGGAGGTAGAATATGGTTAGTGTGGCTTGGTAGTAGTTTTGTTGTGAATATGTGTGGTAGTTCAGCTCAGCATATTCATTGTGAAGTATTACACAAGACTCCAGGCGACAATTTTGCTGTGACTATTGTGTATGGCTACAATGATGTAGGGGCAAAGGATGATTTATAAACTGCTCTTGTTGGTATTAGTAGGAGTAATCAGGGTTCATGGATTGTTATGAGGGAATTCAACAATGTGCTTAATTTAGAAGATAGAATTGGGTTTGCTGTAACACTGGAAGAGGTTGCTAACTTTCGGCAATGTGTTAGAGATAGTTGCTTGCTAGAAATAGGGGTGCGTAGTCCTTTTTTCACCTGGTCAATTTGGCAAGAAGGGAGTAGTAGGTTTGCTCGAACATTAGTAGGATATTTTGTAATGATGAGTGGCTTCAAAGGTTAGGGGATGCTAATGCTACCTTATGAAATGAAGGAATTTTTGATCACTGCCCATGTATTATTAAGATTGATAATACAATGATTAGAACAACAAAATCATTCAAGTATTGCAATATGTGGAGTATGGTAGCAGATTTTATGGATATTATCAATAAATATTGGCAACAAAATGTGCAACCATTAGTGGAAAAAAGCCCATATGATGTGGTCAAAACCAGCTTACTGATGCGGTTTTGGTTCGCATCAGGTGGGCTCGCAGCAGATCATATTTATTTTCTAATCCCTGTCCAAAACCGAACTAGTAAAGGATTTACTGGTGCAGTTCTGAAGGAAAACTTCATTAGTTAATCTATTAACTGATGCGATTTTGACCCGAAACTGCGACGGTTAATGATTAACTGCTGCGATTTTGGGTCAAAACCATAGCGGTTGACCACAAAAAAACCCTTTTTTTGCATTTTTTTGTTATTGATCCATAAAAAATCAATAATATATCAATAATCATTTTTACCAAGCATATTATGCTCAATTGATAAACATAAATAATTAGATACATAAAAATATTTACTATATTTTTAGTATCATACTCAACTATAACTATATACATAAATATTCCAATAATTAATCTTAGGATCACAATGCAATATACATAAGCATTTCGGTAATTCAGTTCTTCTTCATAGCCTCCATCCATAACAATACTTATCTTTTCTAGTGCAGATATAGCACCCATTGCCAATAGTACAAGAGAGGTGAAACTAAAAACACTTAAACCAGATTCGCTCCGAACCTGAAAATTTTAAGAACAAACGAAAATCACAAGTGTATAAATTAAACTTAAAAATAGAAACACAAATCAACTGTCAATTCCAAGGCTTCAAGCAGGTATAAGATTGTAGGTTTGAGTCGCCTCCCCCTTTCCTTGCCAAAAAAAAAACTAGAATAAGAAACACAAAAGTGGAAGTTATAGCTTTGAGTTTAAGGACATTAATAACAGCAGATTCCCAACTTGGCTACAATCAATGGAAAAGAACATCAACGTAGGTAGAGGATTATTAACTGCATTCTCACATTTCGGTGTTACTAATTACAACGTAGGTAGAACATCTCTATTATTAGAGCAAGGATGTGTTATCCAGCAACAAAACGATAACCAGCGGGACCTCACTTCCCTTAACTTTTCCTTGCTCATGTTGCATGTGACATCTTTTCTTAACTTTTCCTTTATATTTTTCTTCCAAACCTCACATTCCTTTATTCATTTATTTTTGTATATGAAATAAAATCCAACCTTTCATAAATTTCTTGCTGTTTAAAGTTAGCTCATGACTCTACTTGTACAGAAGTAGTTCATGCCTTGCTTCCTGTTTGTCATTACAATACAAAACAATTTCAATGAAATAAGAGACCAACATTAAGTTTTTTTCTACTTAAAAAAAGGCCACAAAATCTATTTCTTTTACTTAAAAAAAAGGCCACAAAATCTATTTCTTTTACTTGAGAAGATTTAATGCTTGATTAATTAGTGTCCAAAAAAAAAAAAATTACCCACAAAAAAAAAAAATTGATGATGATGAGTGCCAGCCCAGATGATCTTCCCAGAATTCATGATAATCAAATCATGTTTGAAGATGAAGAAATCATTAATTTCACTTGTCAAATTAGCTGAAAACTGTACCATAATCCCTTTTTTAGTACTACTAATACTCTTACTAATCATAGTAACCCTCTCAAACTTAAACACAAACAATTACAGAGAAAATACAGTGCTAGTGCTAAGTATTTTCATCATCTTCATTCAGATCTCAAGATGAATATTTCTTCAAATTCTAATTCTGATCATTAGTTGATGAATCGGGTAGAACCCAGATTGCAAAATTGAAGGTTGAGTTAGAAATGGAGAGAAAACAAAGGAAAAAGATGGAGATTCTAATAATCAGAACAAATCTTCAAGTCTATTGATTAAAGGTCGTACTATGAGTTGTTAATTATGACGAGTTTCAGTATATTTACATTGGCCTATAATGCGGTATTTTATCATAATAATTTGCATCAATGGCGCTACTCAATTAATTATTAGTTAACTCTGTCAACCCCACTTTCTTCTTCTTCATCTTCCTTATTCTCCTCCTCCTCCAATTTTAATTCTTCCAAGTTCACTTTCCCTCTCACTATTCTATTAATTTTCTTATTTTATTTTTATTAACATTCTAGTATTTTGCAGAGCTCAGCTAGTTTATGTTCGTGTTAAAAATGTAGGGGTTTGCAAATGTGTTGTAACTTCATCTGCTGAACAAATTGGTACATTTCAATTTTAATTTCCTTTTATGATTGTATTCATTTTATTATCTGATGTTGATTTCTACTTTTGGTGAAGCTTACACTACTAAGGTCTCTCGGAATTTCAATATGGCTAAGCTTCAAGCTGGTTATCTCTTCCCTGAGGTTTGTTTTTACGCTTCTCTCATAAAGCTCTCACATAAAAAACAAACGCATTTAATTTATTTCAGAATGGAGGAAGTATATGTTCTATCCAACCTAATTACTTTATATGAAAAAGAAAGATTAATAAAAAATATATAGTTAACCTGATTCGGAAAGTGAGCAAAATATCCGGTTGGGGATTAAGTTAATAAGTTCATTGTTGTATTGAACAATCACAAGGTATTAGGAATCATACTTAGAGGTGGCCAACAGTGCGGGATAATTCAGCCATACCTAATACCACCTTTTTGGTTGATAGACTAGAAGATTTGTTCACGGTAAAAGTACATCAACTGATAGTTTAAATATACTGAAACCATATATAATTGAAACTCATCATAGTTTAAAACCATAAAAAATACATCATTAACAATACATATTGCAACAAAGCAAGAAAAAAGACCCTTAATTTTAAAAATAAGTGAATATTAGTAAAATTACAGCAATCTTCATACAACCAAACAAAAATGGAATTATTATGCTCAAATTCAACAATACAGCATACCCAAAATCTCAATATCAATTTTTTTAACTCACAATTAACAAAATTTGAACTTAATTCCAAAGATTCCAAGCAACCCTAATTTTCCATTCTATAATTTAGCAATTGCAATTACAAATGAAGGATAAAACACAAAAATCAATAAAAGAATGAGAGACTAACCAACACCGTGTGAAGAAGAAAACGTCGACATTAATGGAGAAGATGGGTCTGTAAAAAATCCAATGATGGGGTTTCGTGTTGGGTCTGCGAAAATTCCGACCACTTCGCCCCACCGCAATCTTCTCTTTTAATCTTCAACTTCAATCAAACCTCCACAATCGAAACAACAACAAAAAAACCAAACACATAATCAAAACCCTAGATTTCTACTTTTTTTTTTCTAGCGATTGCTCATCGAAATTCAATTCTTTGAGAACAAAATTTGAGAATGAAAAGATAAATAAAAAAGGTTGAATTAGGTAAAAGAAGATTGGAAATTCTAGGAGAGAGAAAGACATATCTCAATGAATTTAGGGGAAAAAAGTAATGAAGCAGAGGTTGTTGGTGGCGGTTCGTTGCAAGTGTTCGTTGAGGAGGGAGGAGGGAGGAGGGAGGAGGGAGGAGGGAGGAGGAAGGAGGAAGGAGAGAGGAGGGCGTCGGATCGAGGAGAAAGGAGGGTTTAGATGGGATTTAGGTTTAGAGACGAGAGAGAAATGAGAGAGGGGATTAGGTATGAGAGAAATGAAAGAGGGTATTAGGTATGAGAGAAATGAGGATCGAATGTTAGAGTGCTCAAGTTGGGCCGCACTTTTTTTTTTTGTTTCATGTATGATGCGGTCCACAAAAGAACCGCATCAGTTTCTAAAATCTGATGCGGTCCACAAAAGGACTGCATCAGATTATCCTCTTAGCTTTTCCTCCCATTTTTTATCTTGATTTTCGGATGCGGTTTTACAAAAATTGAATCTGTTACTAAGTGACATATAAGGTTTTTTCCACTAGTGAAGGTACTCCTATGTTCCGGTTGGCTGTGAAGATTAAGTAGTTGAAGCAAGTTTTGAAGATGCTTAATAGAAATAAATTTTCTAACATTGATAATGGAACATCGGTAGCCTTTACAAAGCTCATAGAAATTCTGAATGATATTAAACCTTTCCTTTGGATGCTGATCTTCATAATAAGGAAGAAGTTACTATGCATGAGTAGAGCACGAG